>NW_015164701.1:568134-614640 GCF_001447785.1 Gekko japonicus
GCATACCATCCTTCCTACCTCTACTCATTTTTTTAATGTGAACTCATGATGGAAATTGCAGCTAGTTTCTGCTTTCACATATGGAAGAAAGGAAGAACAAGAGCAGATGGATGGTGGAAGGTTTCATAGGTATAATAGTACCTTCAAGGAGCTGCAGCATATTCCTACTGCAAATAAATGATTGTCATGCAAACTATGTCACATACAGGAGTTCTTCATGTTCTGTAGGATATTTTACTACAGTGATGGTAAATTTTCCTTGTCCCCATCCATCGATAAAGGCTAACAAATTTATATGTTAATGCATACCCAGTACCAAAAAAATATTACACACACACACACACACACACACATATATATATATATATATATATTACATAGTATATAAAATCCATGTGGTTGGTCTGCAAAATAAATTTAACATCATCAGAATAAATAAATATGAAAAGCAAAAACAGGCAATGTCTGGGGTAGTTTCTTGGCTCTGCTCTATTTTTATCCACTGAGAATGAATTTTCTTATTATCTCATTCAAAATCTCTATCTCACCCATGTCATTTCTTCATATCTACCCCTCCCCCCCTAAAGGTATTGGTGGTATAAACTGATAGACTTATGGTTCCACAAAGTTGACTCACTATTACAGATTTAAAACAACAACAACAGGTCATTACTCCTTTGATTGCCAGCACAAATTCCATAGACACCCAATGTAAGGCGGTAATGATTATTACATCTGGATAGGCTAGGGAAACCCACTCTTCTGCTTCAGTAGGAGACTTCCTGGCCTCCTTCTCTGGCCCTTTCTGAACTTGCCTTGTAATCCATGTTAACTGCAGTGTCCTCCAAGCAATTCTGCACTAAAATCGAATCCAACCTTCTTTTTAATCCAGGTTTTTGTTTTGCATTCTGCAGTAAAATCGAGTTCAACCTTCTTTTTATTCTGGGTTTTCCCCCCAATTCTGCATTACATTACCTCCCTTCAGTGGTCAGCCCGATTTCAGCCTGCTGTTGCCCTGGGTTATTTGGATGCTGTTTTGCCATGGATTTAAATTGCCTTTACTCAAACACTGAGAAAATCCAGAGTGGTGGGCAAATGCAGAAAGGACCTCTGTTGCATGCTGGCCTACTGAAGGCCAGCAGATGGGGGGGGGCTTCTTAAAAGTGGCATTGCAGCAACAGCACAACAACACTTCTTGTGAGTACTGGGATGCAATATCATGTTGCCAGCATGATGTCGATGTGACTCTTTCCAGGCTTCAGATAAAACTCTATGGTTTTACCCCAGAGGTTTGTCCAAATCTTAGAATGTCTGGATACACCTATCCCTGCCCCTAGATACACCTGTCTTCCTGGTTGCCAACTGATGGCTGGCAAATCTAGGGTAGGCCCATGCCTAATTCTTGCCAAGACAGTCTAAATCCCACAGACCTTTCTGAATTTGTCTAAGCCAGGTTAGTGCATGCCCTTTCCCCCCCCCCCCCTGTGCTCCACAGTTCTCCCACCCAAATTGCTATTCAAATGCAAGGGAGTTTTACAAAGCAGGCTGAAGGCTCTAAGTCAAAGAAGTTTATGTATGGACCACATGCAGATCTTCTGTTTCTTTTTCCTTTGTAAAGTGAACTTTTGTCTTGTATCTACAAGAGAACCTGCAAATTGTAGAACAGACATGGTACTTCTCTGGGCTGAGCTGCCACCTGAATAATAGGCAGTGGTCCATGCCAGAGAAGAATGGCCAAAACATTTGCATGGCATAAACTCCCAAGCAGCAGAAGCATGATGGAAGAATCAAAGCTCCAGAGGTAACTACATAACTATGGCCAGACAGAGATGCCATGAATGTCAAGGGAACACTTTCAGTCATCGAACACAGCTTGTTCAATAGCCACGATCTCTGTGAGCTGAACATCTGATGTGTGCCTGCTGATCATCTTGAAGGGTCGTTGAACAGCTTTGCAGCTGTGCTGTACCTGTGGTGGAGAAGTTCTGTTTCCTTGCCCTTGTCAGGTTGCCTGCCTATTGCCTTGAAGGGTGGGGGAGTAGAGCAATAGCAGAGACAGGAGCCCAAGAAAGCATGAAGTAAATGACGGGAAGGGGCAGAGCACTAAGCCACGGTCATGCATTTTTTTCTACAACCACATGATCATCTGATTAACTGATACCTCTTCCACATGATATAATAAATTCTGGTCATCACCTGAAACTTTACATTCCTGAGTGATGACTATAGTACGAGCAACCATTTGAGTTGTCATCACTGAGCTATTTGGCCGTCTGAATTTCTGAAGCCTTCAAACACATTTTGGCATTCTGCAAAATGTATCACTTGATGGAGCATTGAACGTAGGTCGAGTGTAACATTAATGGAAATGCTTACATATAAAGCATATTAAATATAAATCTGCCATTAAAAGACCCAAGTAACTTTAAATTTCATCCCTCCTTGCCTTGTATCAGTTGCAAAAAATCCATAAAGTTGGTCTTTTTGTACCTTTATAACTGGTAGGATATATAGCACTGGCAGTTCATATCCTTTGGGAGCATTGTGTTAATACTTCTTTAAAATGGATGGCTGACCAAAAGTGTCAGCATCAGTAGGACAGCAGGCCATACTGGAACTTGTGTCACATCAAAATGCCTCCTGTCAACCACCAGAACCCACTTTTTAAAAAGAGAAAACAGGTATTTGACAGAGCAAGCAGTGAACATGAGGAAGAAGAAAAACAGCCACAGCTGCTGCAAACCAACATTCTCAAGGGGAGTATAATGTCATGCAAAACAGAGAGATCTCAGATCCCATGTTTGCTTACTTACTAACCCAGAGAACCTCTGTCTTGTCAGCTTGTTCACCCTCACCCAGTCCATTACTAACTACAAGCACTGGTTCAAACATCAACAGCATCCTTGGAATTAGGTTGAAAAGAAAGGTAGAGCTGGATATCATCTACATATTGGTGAAACCACAGCCCAGATCTCATGATGATCTATCCTGGAGGCATCACAAAGATATTAAATAGCATGGGGATAAAATCAAACCCTGTGGAACTCCATAGGCCAACAGCCATGGGCAGAGCAGGAATCCCCCAGCACCATAACATAGCCCCCTCCCCAGGCCCTGAATACAGCCACAGTCCTATTAGGCAACATATTTCATTGTCTAGCTGCTCTGATAGTTAACCTCTTTATCTTTAATTGTTTCTTAAGTTAAAACCCCTTTGCTCTTGTACTTCTTTTAATGGACAGCATAGGCCCACATTTCTTTCTTTCTTTGGCAGTCTTAGGTAACTTATAAATGCTGCAATGTTCCACCTTTAGCCTTGGTTTCTTTTGACCATAACCAGTTGATTCAAAGTTTGTTCATAAAGTCTTTCTAATTCCATATCAGCTTTGTTGCTGATACATCTTCACCAATTTGCAATTAGTTCTTTTACATAATATGAAACTATCAGAAAAGTAATAGAAAAGTGCACAGAGAGATTTGTGAACACTTACCTCATTTAATTTCTTGGAGTGTGCATCAGAGGAACATATTTATAGATCTGAATTTGTGCTTTCTTGGATTTGCTGCTGCCTCTACCCGGCTATAGCTTTGAAAAATGAGGAGAAATGACTTGTGTCATTGATATTGACAGTATCAGTCAGTGGACTGTCATCAAATTAAGAAGGGCCATCCTCAAGAATGAAAAATCCATGACTGTCAATGTTCACTATGCTTCCCCACATTTCACTATGACAAAGTGTCTAGTTGGAAATCTTACACAGACTAAAGTAGCATGAAATTGTCTCTCTTGCAAGCAGTCTGCAACTACGAATTCATGATAAAATGTCTGCAGTTGGGAAAGAAATGGATATGGTGGACTCTAATGGAAGAAGATAACATAGGAAGATTTTCTCTTCCTAAGTCAACCCATGTCTGCCCTTGGCTTAAGAGTTTTACAGTCCTCCAAAGGAAAATCCGTAGAAAACAGTGCACAAGTTTCTGTATCACAGCTATCATCTTCTGTGAATTGTCTGTCAGGGCCCATTAAGCATGTATCTTAAAAAATGAAAGACAGCTATGTTGGCCAGTTAGAAAAAAAACATGAACAAAAAAGTATCATCATCATTTTATTAATTAAAAAAATGAGGCTAACTGTTGGGTTTCATAGAAGTTTGCATTGGGCCTGAGGTTAAACAAAATGAGAGTGAAAGAGAAACACAGCCAGATTTTGTTTGTGAACAGGATGGAGTCAAATCTGCAATTTGTTTCCATCTTAAAATAATCATGCAGGATAGTAGTTGACACTCTGAAGCAATATTAAAATAAAATATTAAAAAATACAGCTAGCCCTCTCCCAGACAAGACTTCAGCCCTCAACCCCGACCTTCTTTCCTCTTCCTACCTGAGCATGACCTATTTAGTGTAGCACTGCTGTCAGCCATTGCGGTCGAAATCGGCCCCTGGCAGCCATAGCAATGGCAGTTGTGGTCAGGCTTCAAAGACACAGGTGTATATCCGCTAACTAGCTTATAATGCAAAAGAGATGAAAGGGGGCACAGAAAAGGAGAAAATATCTCATAACAGGAAAAAAGTGCGTGTAAAGAAAAAAGTTTCCGCAGTTTATGCTCTGATTCCCACTCCCTTGTACGCTCTGCTTGTGTGATGTATACCTGAAGCTGTTAGTGCTGTTAACTGAGAGTATAAAAGCTTTGTCTGTGCTTAGTTCAAGGTTCGGCCATTTCAGAGCACCTTGCAGTGCAGGTCGAACCTGACGTCAAATAAACTTGTCCTCTTGGTAAACTGGTGTGATCTCAGTTACTGGTAACCTGGCCCTTTTCCCATGCTTCAACTCTTAAACTCAATGCAGAAGAACACAGATTGTGGCCAGGCATATAAAATATTAAATGACCTCTCTATCAGAATCATATCTGCCACCCTTTATTTCTGTTTAACTTCATACCTGATGTCACTGTCACTCACAGCCTCCGACAGGATACCAGACCACTCTACTACAGTCAGGCCCCTTGGGGATCCTCCTTAGCCTTTGGGTGTGCTAATTAAAGGTACTGTAGTCCTCAAATTGCTCCCCTCCACATGCTATCTTCACACCTCTGTGCCCACCAACTCCCAGAAGCCCTTAGCCCTGGCCCAGTTACTGTCAGGTTGCTTTTGGGCCCAAGGCCTTCTTTCTCACCTGTCCCATTACCTCCTGTTGGGCTTGGAGGCCCTCCCTTGGCCTTCTGCCCACTCTCCAAGGCCTATTCCAGCCTCATCCTTCCTCCTAGGGTCTCCCAATCAACAGGTAGGGGCATTGTGGTCTGGCCATATTCTTTAGCAACTCCCCCCAACTGTTGTTCAGCCATAGCCTGCTGGCCACTGTAGGTTGCTTGGCTGCATGTCTCACCCCAGTCCAGCACAGCCTTTTACTTCAGACTGGCCACAGCTCCATCTTTTCTTGGTGGCATCTTTGCCACCTCCTCCATTTGCTACTCCCCTCAAGCCTCCAACTGTCTTCTGACAGCATGACTGGCCAGGGTGGGTGCTCCCCCCAACTAGTGTCCTGGTGTCCCTTCTGACCCAGTTGTGTTTGCTTCCAGACAGGTTGTCACGAGTGTCCTGACATTGTTCAGGCCCCATGAAACCACCCAGGTGGCCACATCTGAATAAAAGATCTGTGAAACTTGAGAGCTAGCTTACTGTTTTGAGATTTATTATGGGTCCTAATAAAGGGTAATACGCTGTCTTTTGACAGAATAATTGAGAAATCTGTGTATAGTTCAGAGTTTGGTATCTAAGCTTTGCACTGTCCTCTCAAGAAGTCCTGTTCTCTACTTTAGATACGAGTCTAAGACCTTGTTTACATGCTGTACTATTCCCCACATTTTCCCAAAGTAGCCATCTTCCCTGAGCCACAGGCACTAGCTCTTGCACTGTTTTTAAGCCACTCTTCCTAGTCAGATCTTTGGTGCTTTTTCTCTTTGCTCTAAGCAATTTCAAGTCATTCTGGAAGCTTGAAAGATTTAACTAGTAATAAGAGGTTTGTGATCTGCAGCTTTAGAAAATCTACTTGCTACTGGGCAACTTGCTACAGTGATATATATTTGGTGATTTTTCATTTGTATTACTGCAATACACTTTTGTATGGGGCTATCCTTGAAGTTGGTTCAGAAACTGCACTTTAGCATAGAATATGACAACTTTAGTTTCCAACAGTAGAAAAAACTAAGAGTCCAGTAGCCCCTTAAAGACAAACAAAATTTGTCATCGAGTATGAGCTTTCATGAGTTACTGTTCACTTCTTCAGATACAGCTAGAATGTGATTCCATCTGTCCTGTATATTGGAAACTGAAGTGATTTCAGATGTCAAATAACATTAGCAGGCAAATGACAACAGCAGGTGTGATTGGATTAGGTTTGATACGCAGAGAGGTAGTTTTTGTTGTTGTTCAGTTGTACAGTCGAGTCTGACTCTTTGCAACCCCATGGACCACATCATGCCAGGCCCTCCTGTCTTCCGTCGTCCTTCGGAGTTAGCTTAATTTCATGTTTGTTGCATCGATAATACTGTCTAACCATCTCATCCTTTACCGTGCCCTTTTTCTTTTACCTTATCAGGGTCTTCTCCAGTGAGTGCTCTCTTCCCATTTGGTGGCCAAAGTATTTGAGCTTCAGCTTCAATATCTGGCCTTCCAGGGAACACTCAGGGTTGATTTATTTTAGGACTGACTGATTTCATCTCCTTTGCAGTCCAAGGGACTCTCAAGAGTCTTCTCCAGCACCATAATTCAAAAGCATCTATTCTTCGGCACTTGGCCTTCCTTAGGGTCCAACTCTCGCAGCCATACATTACTACTGGGAATACCATTGCTTTGACCATACGGACTTTGGTTGGCAGGGTGATGTCTCTACTTTTTATTATGCTGTCTAGGTTTGCCGTCGCTTTCCTCCCAAGGAGCAGGTGTCTTTTAATTTCAGCACTTTAACAGCATCATCTTTTAAGACTTTGAATAGCTCAGCTGGGACACCATCACCTCTACTAGCTTTGTTGTTAGTAATGCTTTCTAAGGCCCATTTGACTTCGCACTCCAGGATGTCTGGCTCGAGGTCAGTGATCACACCATCGTGGTTGTCAAGGACATTGAGGTCCTTCTTGTATAGTTCTTCTGTGTATTCTTGCAATCTTTTCCTAATTTTGTCTGCTTCTGTTAGGTCCTTACCATTTTTGTCCTTTATCATGGTTGGCTTTGCATTAGTCCTTCCCATACTATTGTTTTTCTCTACTACTTTGTATTGTTCATTCAGGAAGGCCTCCTTATCTCTCCTTGCTGTTCTCTGAAAATCTGCATTCAGTTGGGTAAATCTTTCTTTTTCACTTTTGCCTTTCACCTCTGCTAATTGCAAAGCCTCATCAGACAGCCACTTTGTTTTCTTGCATTTCTTTTTTCTTTGGGATGGTGCTGATTGCTGCCTCCTGTACAATGTCACAAACCTCCATCCATAGTTCTTCAGGCACTCTGTCGATCAAATCTAGTCCCTTAAACCTATTCTTCACCTCCACTGTATATTCATCAGGGATGTGATCTAAGTCAAACCTGAATGGCCTAGTGATTTCCCCAACTTTCTTCAGTTTAAGCCTGAATTTTTCAATGAGTAGCTCATGATCTGAGCCACAGTCAGCTCCAGGTCTTGTTTTTACTGACTGTATAGAGCTTCTCCATCTTTGACGCAAATGATATAATTAATCTGATTTCGGTGTTGTCCATCTGGTGATGTCTATGTGTAGAGTCACCTCTTAGGTTGTTGGAAGAGGGTGTTCACTATGACCAGCGTGTTCTCTTGACAAAACTCTGTTAACCTATGTCCAGCTTCATTTTGTTCTCCAAGGCCAAACTTGTCCATTATTCCGGTGATGATAAGGACATATTTTCCTTATGACATAGGATATTTTCTAGGAGGTGTTGTAGGTCTTCATAGAACCGGTCCACTTCAACCTCTTCTGTGTCAATGGTTGGGACATAAACTTGGATTACTGTGATGTTGAATGGTTTGCCTTGGATTTGGACTGAGCTCATTCTGTCGTTTTTGTGATTGTATCCCATTACTGCCTTTCTCACTGTCAGATCCCCAGTTAAGACACTCTCCACAACACTTTTGTCAGTGATTTTTATTAGAGCTATGTCTACTACAGGTTTCAGATCTTTTGTCAGGACTGAAGAAAGCACACGGAATTTAGAGGTTATAGGTAAAAGATACCACACCCCCTAACACCCCACTCATACGTCAGCAAGCAGGCCGGGCATTACCATGGCACCTCAACAGATAAACAGTGCTTATCTATTTTAGCCTAAGAGAAAGGAATCTCCAAGGTCATGATAGCTGGCCAAGGGGCACAACTTAAAAGATGGTTATGCCTACAAGCAGGGACTCAATCAACACACTCTCTCTACACACGCCTTCCCCCCAAATACATGGCAAGCATTGAAGCAAAACGAAGAGAAGTGAAACTGAAAGCTTGACACTCACTCTCTTGTTGACTATAAAGACAACACCATTTTTTCTACAGGATTCTTGGCCACAGTAGTAGATAAAATGGTCTTCTGAGTTAAATTCGCCCATTCCTGTCCACTTTAGTTCACTGATTCCCAAGATGTCAATGTTCAGTCTTGCCATCTCATTTTTTACCACATCCAATTTACCTCGATTCAAAGACCTTACATTCTAGGTTCCTATGCAGTAGTAGTAGTAGGTAGTAGGCTTGGAGAAATCAGCACTGATAATGAGACCGGAAACCAAGGTATTGATTCAATTAAGTTGGATGCATTGTCTTGAGCTTTGTTAAAAGTTGCAATTCAGCAGTCTCTCTTTCTAATCTCCTTTAGTTTCCAAGTTCTAATAAAGATGTGTATTTTGATATTTAAAACCCTGAAGTGATACCAGAAGACATACATCCCGTAGTTCCATGTATCTAATAAAAGGCCTTATTCTGGATACCAACAAGGGTAAAGTGGTGGCAGCTTCCCCTTGAAGGTCTGCCTAGTTTTAGCACATCCAGGCTTCTAGGGGGTTATTTAAGGAAGTAACCTCCTAAAAGCCTGGAAATGAAATGCCTTTTAGGAGGTTACTATTCTGCAAAGCATTTCAGCAATATGGCAAATGAGATTTTTAAAACATCATACAAATTGAACTTTCAACCTGGGAATTTCAATGTTGTATTAAACAGTCTTCTATAATTGTAATAATATAAGACAGATTGTATGTGACTCATCAATGTGCCACCTGCAGCTTTTCTTCCAATTTTGAGTTCTGGGGGTTTGCTCCACACCTCCAACATTCTACCCGGAAATAAACACACGGGCGCAGTAAAAGTAACATGGAATAAGCAACAAGGTAGGAACCATAAAGAAAAACACTTGAAGCATCCAATAGAAGTGGAAAGAGGAGGTAAGGAGAGGAAGTCTGGAAGAAAGAGGGAAGGCAGGAGAGTAAATGGAGACAATGGAGGAGACAGAAGCAGAGGTGGGAAGAAAGAGGCAGGAAAGAAGGAAGTGCTGTTGCATTGAAAATGTATTTGGCTATATAGATATA
Source organism: Gekko japonicus (assembly GCF_001447785.1). Classification (NCBI taxonomy): domain Eukaryota; kingdom Metazoa; phylum Chordata; class Lepidosauria; order Squamata; family Gekkonidae; genus Gekko; species Gekko japonicus. Next base: position 577,700 of record NW_015164701.1, read on the forward strand.
GTTAATAATTTTATATTTAATATAGTTGTATGCATGTGTTTGGGGAGGTGATAATTATTTAGCTCCTTTGGTTGATGGTTGATTGCAAATGTAGCTCTCTACAAGCCACAGAGTGAGTACCGTTGGCATAAGGAGTTTTAAAATTGGGGAAAAAACACTTTTTACTGACACCGATGAGATGTGCTTTCCTTAAATGACATTGTGCCTATGATGTCACAGTGATTGATACTAGTTTGAAGAAAAGCGTTAAGAGCAAATATTTCTGCATATTCCAGAACAGTTTGGCTCTCCAGATCCAACATTTGCACCAACTCAATTGCTACAATCTTTAGCAGATCTACATCATTACCATAATCCTTTATCTCTGAGAATATTTAATCAGATTGGTTAGTTTTAGGCTTAATAAAACTAAACTGACTTCATAAGTGATTCTTTACTCTCTAAAATGATGTTGGATAAATATAAGTATCATTTCTGTGGAAGAAGTGCAGGGTGACAGGTCCATTTTTGGAAACCAAGACATTGTTAAAGTATCTCATTATCTGGACATTTGTCATACACCAGATTTTTATAATCAGTTTCAAAGGAAGTAGGAACCAAGATCTAAGCTAAAGGATTTTTTTAGAAGGAACCTCTATATCAGGAACTTTATATCCTCTGCACTTGACCAGTAATCTCTGCATGACTGTGAAGAGCTGAAATAAAACTGGATTCTTTAGTTTATAATATAATGTGAAACTAACTGTATGTTATAGCTTTGATCCAATTTTATCTGGCAAATGACAATGTGTTCTTGAAGCATAGGTGAAACAAAAACACCTATCACATTCTGAATTTTTTTCAACTAAATTAAAGCAATCCCTAATCTGACCTAGGGAGCAAGGAAAGTTTGGGATCCAAATTTTCATTTACAGTTTGCAGTCTAAAGGTATTCTCATTTGAGCAATCATTCAAACTGCATTTTAGGCATGAAGCAAATTCTTGATCACTTCCAGATAGAAGGCTGAACAAAAAGGCCACCTGTTCATAATGCAGTTACCTAAGAAATCCACATTGCATTCAACACTTTTGTCTCCCATCCATCAACCACTCTCTCAAGAGCTTTTTGATTGGGTTGTGTAGTTGCAAAGACATAATGAATCTCACATCTCCAGACTGCCTGAGCAGCATAATCTTTAACAGACATAGATTATGCTTTCCTCAATATTTATTTTAGACTCTAGTGTTTTAAAAAGGAATAAAAAAAGAAGTAGATAAATAGTAACGTATTACAACTCTTGTTCACCCTTGTCTTTTAAATATGATATTTTAAAGTAACACACAAAAATAACAGGATAGATTTAATGATCAAACAAGTGTACTCCCATTATTTATTTATTCCATTAGCTGAATGGGAAAGGGGAAATTACAATAACAGGAATCTGATTACTCTCCCAACAACACCTAACAGCAGACAACAATATGAATTTCCCAGTTTTGTTCCATCCGTACCTGCATGTTGCTCCTGCACTGGACACCTTCCACTGATGTGAGTATCTCTTGTACTTGTGGAAGATGCCTTTCACAGGAAGAATGAGAGGGGAGCAACAGAATGAAGTGGTGGGATCCAACCCAAGTTTTTTTTTTATTATTAATATGAAATAACTCCTTATATTCTAATAGGCCCATTCTGTGAATTTTTAAAACTGTGCATTTGTGCCAAACTGACATAAACCAGATCTTTCTCCAAACTTGGAGGATCCTCCAGGTATGCAGAAAAATCTAAAAGCCCGGGGGAAGTGGAGGAAAGTGTAAATCCCCCACAAGCAGAGGAGCATTCTGTGCATGTGCAGACAGCACTTCTCTGTTGGAACAGTGAGGGGGAGCCTATAGACAGGTGGCAGTCGCACTTCAGGTGGGTAGACTGGGTGGGAGTGGAAGGAGAAGGTACAACTGCTACCCCTCCACAGTCACCACTGCCACCCCTAGCCTGGCATGGCTCCCAGCACTATTGCTGCCCCCCCCCCAGTACAACACAGCTCTCTCCCCACAACATTATAACTGCCATTCCCAGACCTGGTGTAGCTTCCAACATTGCCCCTGCCCCTGGTGAATGAGGGGAGGAGGAGCCAGGGGAGCCTGCACAAAGGTGGGTCAGGCGAAGCAACAAGATCCATCCCCATGGCAGTGCTGAAAATGGCTGTGGAAGAGCCAGTGCTCCCTCCCCATTAGCCAGCCAGGTCAGTGAGTGGGTGGGAGAGGGAAGTCAGGAGCTATGTGTCCCTCCCCCTGGCAAAAGAGAGGGAGAAGGACAAGGGAAGAAAGGATGGACAGGAGGGCAGGGAGAGGAGTGGGTGCCACTCACCACCACTGCCCCCCGCAGCCACAATTAAGCTGCAGGTAGGAAGGAAGGAGCTGCTAATGCTATCCTCCCAGAGCCAGGAGCTGATGAGTGGGTAAACGAGTCTTCATCTCACCCACCTGCCTGTCTCCAGTGTCGTTGCCTCAGCCACCCTCCCCAAACGTCCACCTCAGCTTCTGATCACCAAGGATCAGGCAATAGCAGGTAGCATGAGGCAACAGGCAGGTGAACAAGGAGGTTCCTTTTCAGACACTCACGCCTACCTCCAGCACTGTTGCCTCACTCCTGGCAGTCAGTAGTGGATAGGAAAGTTTGGGAAGGGCTGCTCAATCCACAACCTTTTGTTGTGGATCCCCACTTGTTTTTCCTTACTATTTCTTCACCTTACTGTGGAATGCTTCCATGCTATTTTGGTGGAGATCACTGGGTATGATCATTTGGTGGAGATTATTGGGGGGGGGGCAATTGATACTTTACACAGTGTGCAGGCATGCTGGGTCTCACCTGAACCTCTCCCAATAAATTCTGTAATTGTTTAAAGGAAAGTCAACATACTGGGACATGTGGTAGGCACATGCCATGACTGCATGATTATTGACATGCTCCTCCCTTTATGAAGTTGAGAATGTTCAAATGTATCTGCTGCATAAAATGGGAAGCTGGGGTGAAAATCCTGGAAAAGATTATGGCAATCTCCACAAGGGTTTTCAACCCCAGTTTCAGTGCTTTGGTGCTTCCCACAGCATCTTGGTGAGTATGTACATCATCTGGGAGGTTCTGTGGATTTTCTGTGATTTTTCTCAAACCTGGTTTGCTCTGAAATTTGGCAAAAGTTGGCAAAAGCCTGTGTGGCTGCTGTGTATTTGACATAACTTTCCTGCCCACATGGCCGCCATTTTCCCTAACTTTGTCCCCGCAGTGGCCTTTTCCTCCCCATGCCTCCAGAGGACTCTTTTTATTTTTAAAAAACATCAGAACTAAAATATTGTTCTATCAATATGTGTAAAACAGAATTGTTCAGGAAGGCATTTTTTTATTAAGTAAATAGGGCTACATCATAATAGATTGTCCCAGGAAAAAGCACTATGTTTCTACTAATGAAATGCCATGTTTTACATTGGTTAACATGTAATTTTTTTTCTATTTGCACTTCACCAGTCTTCTTTTTTCATTTTATACCAGGTCCTCTGAATCCTAACTTTCATTTTAAAAAGTAAGTCTCTGGTCCCTTGTATTGTGGCGGTATAAGGGGAAAGGCAATAGAGGTGCTAGAGACATGTCTTTTTTTAAAAAAATGAAGGCTTATGCTTGTTATACTAATTAATATCCAGTCAAAAATAGAAGATTTAAGTCAAAATGAGGAGGAAGATCTTGTATTTTATTGCAATGAAATACGGAAAACAGTTAGGCCAAAGGGCCCATCAAAGTTGACTGCTTTCTGAGCCCAATCAGGAAATACATGGTTAAATACTTAATATGACATCATCATACCATCTCTACTACATGCTGGTAATTCAAAGGACCCAACATACATTTTGGTATAACATTATATAGATATAATGCTACTTTAGCACCAATTTTAAAAATGCAAATGCGTCAGTGGACTGGGTGTGCACTGCTAGGGGATGGGGCAAAGAAACTGCAGGGAAATCTGCCATATGGAAGCACCATTGCTACTATACCTTATCAGCAGCTGCACCAGCAACAGGGAAAACACACACATTTATTGAAAAGTACTGGGTTCGCCGCATGGAGGACTCGGACAACAACATGCTGTAGCACACGTTTCACATAGACAAAGACTAACTCTAATGGCCAACAGGGCCAACTATATACATATCCACCAGCAACCCCCCCACTCCCATTGGAGGGTTTGAATGTCCCGCCAAGGTGGCTATTGGTTGGGGTGGGGAATCCAGGATCCGAAGTTTCCTTTGTTTTCGGATCCAAGCTCTGGCCTGTCCGCGGACCCCTGGAGGCGGTCCACATACATAACATTTATCACCATGTAGAAATCACCTAAATGTATAATATTTACCACTCCAGAGTTTAAGGAGGAACACAAAGAGTTCTTACCAGTGTTAGCAGTAGGGGCCTGCCTACTGTATGCCTTTGCTGTGAGCCATACTAACCAGACAAGCACTTTATTATGGGCTGAAACAGCTTACACACCTGGAATGTAGAGCTTGGCAGTTTGGAAACAGTGTTCATTATCCCCAAAGTCCTCTGGATGTACTGCTAGGGGAAAGGAGTTCATTATTCATTTCTACATTACTTGCATTATTCTTTGTGGAACATTGTCTGTTCTGTTTGGTGTTTCTGCTTGTTCCCTGTTCAACCCTCAAATGTATCATTAAACAGATCTTCACATATCATTAGAGTTCCCCACAAAATTTTGCCTGAAGAAAAATGGAAGGAAATAAGTGACAAATTTTAAATGAAGTTAGAAACAGTTCTCAAGGTAAACTGATGGGTTATGTACCTCCCTGAATTGCCACTGGATTTCACTGAAGTGAAATTTGAAGGACTGGCTCCAGGAGAAATGCTAAAGACTTCAGAGAGCTGTTCTTTCCCAGCCTTCACCTACTCCCAGTAGCCTGCAGACAGATTCCCTTAAAATCCTCTGTGATAATTTGGGGTTGGGGGCAGTGTTCCCTCTAAGCTGAGTTACTGTGAGCTAGCTCACAGTTTTTTAGCCTCTGGCTCACACATTTTTGTCTTAGCTCAAGAAGGAGGGCTCCAGAGCAAACTAATTTATGCAGCAGCCAAATCGCTCACTCACAACTTTAATGCCAGTAGCTCACAAAGGTCCTGTTCACACGAGGGGATTTGGGCCAGTAGCAGGATGGTTCGGGGGCGGAGCAAATGGCCGCGATCACACCACAACATCTGGGAAGCGTGGTGCTTCCGTCCTCGAACTGGCCCATCCACTCGATGATCCGGAGCAAGTAGGAACCACCTACCGAGGTGGTTCATCTCCCTGCTGCGTCGGGACCACAAGCAAATCAGACTCAAAGTCTTACTCATTAGACCTTCACAGACTCAAGATAAATACACGGTGGTATCTTACCCCCCAAACCTTATCAAGAATATCTACAAAATACTCACCGTTATGTTGGAAAGGCTGTGGTCAGGTAGGCTCATTCGCACATTGTTGGTGGTTATGCAACGAGATCCGCCCATTTTGGTTGGAAGTCCTGAAGAAAATTAAACAAATCACAGATATAGAACTTTCATATAATCCTGAAAACTTAATGTTAGAGGTATGGCCAGATGACATTGATCAACACCATCATAAAAATATCCTGAGAACAATGCTTTATGCGGCAAGAACATCGATTGCCCTTAAATGGAAAAATCCCAACTCACCAACCATCCAGGACTGGTTCCAAAAACTTTGGGACCAATACATAATGGAGTGTATTACCGGAAGATGCAATACTGCAAAGACTGGTCAGCCAGATCTAGAATTTAGTGCAAAGTGGTTTCCTATCCTTACCTTTTTGGGGAATGAACAATTTATACCTCCTTCATGGAAAGACTACACAAAATGGATCTAAAACTGAAAAACAGAATTGTTTTAGTCAAGATCCAATGGTATAACATTTTGCTAATAACTCTACAACCTAACAGGTCAGTCATCCATACATGAAACAACTATCAACACCTAATTTGCTAAGTCTTAATGTCTATGTGTTTTACAGTTATATTTCTTATTTTTCAAAAAAAAAAATTTTTTTGAATACTTGTTTATCCTATCTGATTGATGTACATATTAAGATGTTAATGATACTTAAAAAATTTCTGTCAATACTGAAGTGATTATTTTTGGTATTAATATCTGTTTGTACTATTAAAACTTCAATAAAAATTGTTAATTAAAAAAAAAAGACTCCACCACTTAGGGGGAACATTAGTTGGGGGGGTGTAGTGAGGAGTAAGAACTGAATAAGAGGTAATTTCTTCCACTTTCCCTTTTTCACTTCAGTCCCTCAAACTTTACCATATTTTCTTCATGATGTTTTGCAGTCCTTAGAGATAGGTTTTAGGACAGATTGCTTAAAAAAGGGAAAAGATCCATCCCACCAACTCCTTCTGTGAGTTCATCCAGCAGATCCAACTCAAAGTGATTTCTGGAGGCTGTCCCCCTCATGGCAAATTTTGTTTGAGTAACTTGAAGAATAGCTGAAAGGGATTGTATAGGATGGTTGAAAGTTCTTAGTGAGTTTGAGAATGGAAGTGAAGTCTTGCATACTCATGCTGTAAAAGAAACCAGCTGACTCTGGAGAGCAGCCTTGGTTTTTCCTCTATACAGCAAAACAATACTTTTCCAATTTTTTCACTCATATATTTCTATTGTGGGTAATTTGGGAGATAACAAGACTAACAAATCAGGGGGGGTCTCAAGTTCAGATGGAAAAGCTGACACAACATTTGTGAATATGCTGCTTTGCTAAGATGAGTGACAGTTTCTCTGTTATGTGCATAAAATCAACTATTTCTATAAATGCTGACTTAGTTGTCAGGAGCAGCTTTGCCATTCTTTTTAGCCTTGTGTCATGCAAGATTTCTTAAAGCAACGAGAGAGAGAGAGAGAGAGAGAGAGAGAGAGAGAGAGAGAGAGAGAGAGAGCGCGCACCAGAATCCATTTGATTTTCTTTCTTCCCAAGGGGAAAACTTTTGACAGATGATAAATAGCGACTGCTGACAATCATCAATGTGGTACTATCATGCTTTTACATTAAATACAAAAACAGGGGAGTAGACTTTTGACACATAAGAGACAAATATATAATCCTAAGAACTAAATCACTGTTGGGATCTAAGCAATCATAACAAAGCACAGCTGCTTTTAGAATCGCACAAAATCAAACTAAAACTAACTTTGATACCTGGAACCTTATGCATGACCCAGTCCAGTATCCTGTATTGTTAAACCACATGCAGTCTGTTAAACATGCAAGCATTATTGAATGTTTGTACATAGAAGTCAAAATGGAGACACCTTTTAGTAAACTATCCTTTCATTCGAGCTAACGGTAGAAACCAAACATGTGAAGACAACCCTTTTGAATCTCTTTTAACAGAAAAGAAATTTGGTGAAAGCCCTTCTGAATTATAAGTGCTTCCTTCTTTGATCTGTTCTGTTAGGTCCTTTTCATTTCAAAATGTTCAGAAAAAGCATTCCTTTTTGGAATAAAAAATAGAATTTGTAAACTGGAGACATCAAAATGCAACACTTGTAGTCTTACACTCAAGCAAAAATACTATCTGTAAATGTCATTGAGGAAGAATAATTTTGGAATAGAAAGAGAGAGAGACTGGGTTCTTATTATTGGTGTTTGGTGTAGTGGTTAAGTGTGTGGACTCTATTCTGGGAGAACCGGGTTTGATTCCCCACTCCTCCACTTGCACCTGCTGATGTGACCTTGGGTCAGTCACAAGCTCTCGCACAGCTGTCCTTGAAAAAGAGCAGTTTGTGTCAGAGTTCTCTCAGCCCCACCCACCTCACAGGGTGTCTGTTGTGTGGAAGGGAAGGGAAAGAAGTTTGTAAGCTGCTCAGAGACTTCAAGTGAAGGGTGGGGTATAAATCCAATCTCCTCCTCCTCCTTCTTCTTCTTCTTCGGAGTAGCCATGTTGGTTGGCAGTAGGACAAGTAGATTCAAATCCAGTAGCACTTTACAGGCTAAAAAGAGTTTTGAGTATAAGTTTTTGAGTATCAAAGCTCTCTTTGTCAGATACAAGTTGGAGTGGAGATCTCTGAATCCTCATATCCCAGTCATTAGGCAGGTGGGGTGTTGCAGACAAGGAATTCAAGATGCATTGCAGAGGTGTAACATGCATTATAATTAGCTTGATTGGAGCAGAAGGGAAATGCTGGGAGGCAGAAAATTAGCATCTGTAGTGAGATAAGAATCACATGTTCCTTTTCAGCCCTGGGGAGGGGTCCATTTTTCTGAATTTGTGAATTAACTCAAATTGAGGGATATCACATTGTAATTTCCCCATTGTTGACCTAAGAGTGGCAGTCCTCAAAAGAAATTTTTGGATGAAGAAGGATTGTGAGATTACAATAAAATTAATCATGCAAATATAAAGAAAGAGAAAAAAATGAAGTGGCTACAAAAAGAAAGAGTGGCATTTATAGTGTGTGCAAGTACACACAAACCATTCCTCAACAGAAGTAGAACTAATGATTCAAGAATTCCATGGAACTGCAAATGAACAAGAAATGACTAATTAAGCAAGGGTCTAGAAGCTGGGTAAAAATAAAGGATTACAATTTAAAGTGCCAATTTCAGAGAGAAGCAGAATCTTTGCAGATCAGGAATTACTTCTGAGTAAACAAATAGGAGGATTTGCCATGGAAATGGCCACCTATTGTAAATTAAGTGGTATGTGGAGCATCAGTTTTTTATAGTTTCTGCAGTGGCTTGTAGAGAAAGAATAACTGAGGACCACAACATATCCTAGCATGAAACCAATTTAGGATCATAAGTTTCAGAGATGAATTGGGTCTGGAAATAGTGAACAAGGAAAAGAGAATTTGCTATACCATTCAGGGCCCTTCGGTCTGAAAAGAGAGGAACTGCTGGCATTAAGGCCTCCCTTGGGCAAGCTTCCTCATTGTAATGATGGCAGTCCAGGCATGAGGGCAGGGCTTGCCTCCTGCACTGTTGCTTCCACCCTGATGCTCCTCCTATGCTGCAGCTACCCAGGGGAAAGCCAAACCCCATTAATCCTTGTACATGCAGACAGACATGAGAACTGGCTTGCTAAAAGCATGCCCCTATTTTCTTTTAGGAACTACTGGAGGGTATGATTGTTTCTGTGTGTAGTAGTGTAGCCAGGATATCCTATGATTATCTGGCAGCCAAAAGTTCTAGCTCTTTAGTGTTACTCAGGTTGCAGCACGAGGAGGAGTGCCATGCTTTCCAGGGAGATGTGACTCCAACTGCAATTGAGTGGATGGAAAATTTAAAGTATTTAGGGGGATTGCCCAGTTGGTCTGCATACTAGTCGTATCTACTTAGTTCCATATTTAAATTATGATATGCTTCCTGTGTGTAACTCTGCCATAATAATAATAATAATAATAATAAGAAGAAGAAGAAGAAGAAGAAGAAGAAGAAGAAGAAGAAGAAGAAGAAGAAGAAGAAGAAGAAGAAGAAGAAGAAGAAGAAGAAGAAGAGGAGGAGGAGGAAGAGGAAGAAGAGGAGGAAGAGGAAGAAGAAGAAGAGGAAGTCTGGCCCTAGGATACAATTGATATGAAGATGCAAGGGATAGCTAGGGCCTTTTCTGTTAAGGTGAAACAGCCTTGCCATACCAGATACAGGTGCAATCCCCAGATCATTGCTAAAAATGGCTATTTTTAGGTAGTACTCGAGAAATAAATGTGAGCTGTACAGTAGGTAATTTTTCTGTTGTAACAAAGGAAGTGGATATTGGATGCAAATGGACAGGTGGATAAGGACTAGAATGAAGACATTATGCTGAAATCACAGTCCTGACTATTGAAAGCTTTGGCACATGGCCAGATAGCTTTCATTTCACCCATGAATATTCATCACCTGATAGCCAAAGTAGAATGAGGTGGGAATGAGGTGGCAAAGTTATGATACTACTACTTCAGATTACAAGTGAATAATTTGATTTTGGAATTCTCCCAAAGATTAAAAAAAAGTCCACGAAAGTAAAAAAAAAACTAACACATTGGGGAAATGTTGTACCTTAGTCTGCTACCTACAGTGGTAGTTCTCTATTTGTGGGGAATCTGGGGATATTTGGGGGAACCAGAGGGAATTCTGGTGAATCATTTATACACAGCCCAGTTCAGTTTTGGTTCTCATCCCTTTATCCTTTGTGACTGCAAAACTTTTCTGCTTAACAACTGCAGATCAGACATTAAATTGTTTTAACACACCAAATCTTTGCTTCCTTTATCATATCCCTCTTCATTATTGTGTGTTAATTTAGACAGGCTGTAGGATTATTTTTGGTCCCTCATCTCATTACCTTTTATTTCTTTGCATGGAAATGCATAAACTACTTAGCATCCCCTAAGCTTAATTCTATCCCAATCATTATGACTTTGTTTGCTCTGTTCCTCTGTATTTACTACCTCTCCATTCTGTGCCATCAGCAGATTTAGTCTTTTTGAGAGAGAAAAAGTTGTCCTCCTGTGCAAGGTCATTGCTGCAGAAGCCAAATAAGAATCCGTGTGTGAACAATTGCAGTGCTTCCCTATGTAGAGTTAGGTGAATGTCTGCATTCTTTAGCCTTAACCATCATTTTAGCAAGTATATCATGAAAACAAGAATCATGATGGGAGAATGGCAGGTACTGTCTGCAAGGATAATACATGCCAATACCACAAAGCTGTCTGACAGTGACCCCACAGTCCCCTTCTTCAGAACTGTGAGAAAGTAGGATTGGCTTTCCACTCCTACACCACCACCCATTAAGTCTTCCACAGTTGTTTCTTAGCTTGGAGATGTAGTGGAATAAAGGTGTGTAACTGAAAGGGGATACAGAATATTCACAAGAATATATTCTTGTATTCACAACTTTCAAAACATTAAGGTATGTATAGCAGATTAAGCTGGTTGTGGCATACGGCTGGAGGGAAAAAATGAGTTTGTATTCTGGACACGGGATCTACCATCAGTTGCTACCTTTTCCCAAAAGCAAGAAAAAGAGTGCTCATTTGGAAATGATTAAAGGTAAATTCACCCAGTGGTAGGCAAACTTAAAAGTGCACATTTCTTATCAACGTTGCCGAACTCGATGCTCCCTCTAAGCTATGGAGTCTTGTGAGAATAATTCTACTTTGTGAGCTACTGGCATTAAAGTTGTGAACGAGCGATTTGACTGCTGCATACATTAGTTTGCTCTGGAGCCATCTTTCCTCAGCTAAGACAAAAATCTGTGAGCTGGAGGCTAAAAAACCTGTGAGTTAGCTCACACTAACTCAGCTTAGAGGGACCCCTGTGGGAGCCAACTAGACATCAGTACCGTAAATTGTTATGAATCGTGAATGTGTGCATGCTTCAGTTGCTTGTTTTATCTCAGTATTGCTTAGGTGTAAATCACTGAGCAAAAGTTCATTAACATAATGAGGAATTATATTTGCTGTGTGTCAGGGTAGGGTTAGAGTGACTGTAATTTACTGGCAGAGCACATATTCACATGTGCAAGGTCTCTGAAAACCCCAGTTTATGCATACTAGAAAGCAGGATTGATGAAAGACCTCTGTCTTGTGCCCTGAAGTGGTGTTGCCAGTATAGTTTATGGGACTGGATGGGCCATTGGTCAGTATAAGGCAGCTTCATGTGTTCCTAAGAGACTCTAAACACTGCAGCAGCAGCATCCAGTCTATGAATTGTCCTGTGAGAAAGAGATTTCTCTTTTGCACAGCTATAAAGCAGAAGATCACTTATGTGAGTAATGATAAGTCACTGATGAATGAGGCAAGGCAAATGAATTTGGCATATACATCTACATACATATGTATTTTATACGTGAAGCAGGCAGACAAGTAAAGAGACAGCAAGGCTATTGAGGGACAGCAGGAGGTTCATTTCACTGAAAGCCAAATGAATTCTTTGCCTAAGTGTTCCCAAAAGAAGGGGAAGACAACATTCCAGAGACTGCAATACATTCTCCTTGGGGAAATGTGAAATGTTAAAAGGTTTTACCATCATACTAGAGCAGATAATTAGGCAATTATGACTATGAAGTTTGACAGAGCACCAGGCTTAAATGCATTACATGCCAGCATTCTGAAGGAAATACCAAGGGAAATAGTAAAATCTTGGGTGAATAATTCTGAGCGCTCCTTTATGACAAGTGAGCACCAGAGGACTGAAGGGTGTGAAAATAATACCCACATTTGGGAAAGGAGCCAAGAATGATCCTGGCAACTGTGGGCCAGTAATCCTGAGTTCGGCATTAATTATTCCAAACATTTATAAGAAACATGGTGAAAATAATTAACACAGTGGAATGTAGCAATGCAAAGTCAGCATAAAGGCAACATGTAACCAGTATACTTTCACTCTTAATTCTAGAGTAGCCCCAGGGGGCTTAGTCCATGTGGCAAGGTATAAATGTCAAATATATATATATATTTAAAAAACCTAATAGAGCAGGATATAGAAATACTGTCAGGGTTTTAGTATTTGCATTGCTGGATTAAAGAGCATTAAGGACTGAGGCACAGCACATCGGACCTGTCACATCAATCGGACATTAAGAATGAGCAAGGTCCAACAGCCAGGAGTGTCGACCAGATGAATCCAGTCCTGTAATCTGGGTAAATGCCATAGTCATCTCAGAAGCACTGAGATGAGAGTGAATGAAGTCAAATGGGAAAGTTGTTAAGAGCAGAATTGGCAGTCCCACCATTCACTTATTAAGTCAAGGAGTGTGGGGGGGGGGGATCACAAGAACCCTCAGTACAGCTTATGGACTTTTGAATATGTGTGCAATCACCAATAAGGAATGGAGAAATCCCTGTCCCAAAGTACTGCATTGCACTCCAGCCTGCTGGAAATAGGCAAATGGGAACCTGAAGGGGTCTCCTGAAGGACCATCTTTCTCCACATGATCCTGTGTAGAGCATCCATTCAGTTCAACAGGGTCTCCTTGCAGTTCTCCCTTGTTGTGTGGTATGATCTGCCATGGCTTTGAGTATTTTAATACTAAATTTGAGTATTTTCAGTAGCTGATTTTATGGAACGGTTTGCCTGTTTATGTGAGACAAATTCCCTTGTTTTCAGGAAACTGTAAATATGATATTTTCTACAGTATCTTTGAAGGCATCTAGGGCTGTAGGTATTCAGTGGATGTTGCAGGCTACTTGGGACTGAGGGGTGGTTGTTTGCAGATTGGGTGGCCTGTAGCATAATAAACTGTAATGTTCGAGCCTTTAACAGTAACTCAAAATCTGAAGCAAGCTACTTCACCCAACCTAAGAGTGAATTGAGTAAAAATGAGCACTAAAAGAGTGAAAACTAGGTACTACTTAGGTAGGTCCTGTACTAAATAAAATAATATTTCTGTTTCCTGACATAAATGTTGTTCTCTCCTCAATCAGTACTCATGGAGGCAATCATAAGTAATTCCAAGAGCAAGCTGGCCACATTCCCCACGCAATGACAGATCTGGTAGGTTTTCTATGGCTTTGCAAATACTTGTTCCAGGATAACCTTTCTGATGTACAAAGCATCCAAAATCATATGTGTTGAACCATATTTCCAAACTTTTCGTGATTACTGAAGAGAAAAGGAATATTCATACCTAGGTATTAGCACAAACCGGTTGATGAGCCAAATTCGGCATGAACATTTCCCTTCCTCGAACATTTAGTGGACTTTTGCCCAGTTCAGTTCAGCTGTCTGGGCCATTTAAACCCAATAGCTGAGTGGCATGGGTCCATAGCTAACCTGTTAAATTTAAATGGCTGCGAGCCATTTCACAGGTCATTTTCACTTTCCACTGCTTTGAAGTGGGGGGAAGCAAAATGGACTGCTGAAATGGCTTGCAGCCATTTAAGCCTAACAATAGACAGGTGCACCCACCCCATTGTTAGGCTGAAATGGCTGCGAGCCATTTCTCTGGTCAGTTTCGGTTCCCCCTGCTTGGAAGCATGGGGAAGCAAAATCAACTGGTGAAACAGCTGCCAGCATTTAAACTTAACAGCAGGGTGGTTCTGCTGTTAGGTTTAAATGGCTTGCAAGCCATTAAACCCATCCATTTTGCTCCCCCTACTTCAAAGTGGGAAGAAGCAAAATGAATGGGTTAAATTGCTACCAGCCATTTAATCCTTGCTGGGTGATCCCCCCCCCCTCACCCGCCAATGGCTTGCCACAGCCAGGAGAAAAGGGAATTCGGACTAGTCGGTTTGGGTATTTTTTGACTGGGTTCGGTTTGGGGTTCGGTTTGGGATTGCCCCAAACCGTGAACTGAACCAGAATTTTTGTTTTCATGCCTATCCCTATACAAAACAATCCCAGCTTTAAATGTAACTTTTCTATACGTTCATTCAATATTAATGTCTACTATTATCCTAGTAGCATTTCATTTTGGATTTGGTGGTCAAGTCTTCATTTGTGATCTCATTCACAGCTCTTTGATGGCAAACAAAGCAAACAAAGCAAAGAATTCGTTCTGCTGTAAAACAGTTCTCCCCCTTTCCTTTGTTTTGGGAGCTCCTGCAAAGAAAAAAACCCAACTGTGCTTGTGAATCCAAATCGAGATCCATGTGTGTAAGTAGATATTGCGATCAATAGCACACAGGAATCTTAGAAAAGAAATAGCCCAATGCCACATTTCACATTGACCGTCTTATATCTGCAATCCAACTTTAATTATTCTGACTCACCAAGGCTCGAATAGCCCACTAATGTTGACTGGCATTTCTATAGTACTTTTTGTTCAAATTATTTTATTTACTTTACTAATGTGGAAATTTTCAGTAGCTATGATACCTGCTTCCTACATGCTCAATAGCATTTTGAGACATGCAACAGATTGTATTCCTCATTTTAATATACCAAGACACCGTTTGACAATGAAGCACAATGCCAATTTTGGAAAGCAGGATTATGCTACGGAGTTATTTAAATGAGATACATGTTGACTGAGCAGTGAGCTATGTGAATACATTCTCATTCCAAGGTGAGGAAAACACGTTTTTACAAGTTTCTGAAAAAGCCAATCATTTTTCTTTTCACCTTGAGTTTTCCTGAGGAAATGAAAAAAAAAAAAAAGCATTCAGTTTTCACAGTTGGAAGAGAATTATTTTTGCATGGAAATATTTCTAAGGTGCAAATCAATTTTTGGACAGCTGTACATAATGTACACATCAGCCAGTAATTTTTCAGCCAGCTGCATCCAAAGTGCACAGATGTTTGGGTTGCTTTGCAGGAAACTCAAAGAAAGATTCTTTGGGCAAATAACAATCTTGTGGAAGACACTGTCCCTCTTTATCTATTTACACAATTCATATCCTGCCTTTCTGCCCTTACAAGGGCCATCAAGTGGCTGACAATTTAAAATATACATGAAAAAATACATTGTTGTTGTTCAGTCTCACAGTTAAGTCCAACTCTTCGCGACCCCATGGACCACATCACACCAGGCCCTCCTGTCTTCCATCGTGTTCTGGAGTTTGCTTAATTTCATGTTCGTTGCATCGATAACACTGTCTAACCATCTCATCCTTTACTGTGCCCTTTTTCTTCTACCTTCAATCTTTCCAAGCATCAGGGTCTTCTCCAATAATTGCTCCCTTCTCATTTGGTGTTCAAAGTATTTGAGCTTCAGCTTTAGTATCTGGCCTTCCAGGGAACAGTCAGGGTTGATTTATTTTAGGACTGAATGATTTGATCTCCTTACAGTCCAAGGGACTCTCAAGAGTCTTCTCCAGCACCATAATTCAAAATAATTTATTATTCTGTGCTTGGCCTTCCTTATAGTCCAACTCTCGCAGCCATACATGACTACTGGGAATACCATTGCTTTGACCATGCGGACTTTTGTTGGCAGGGTGATGTCTCTACTTTTTATCGTGCTGTTTAGGTTCACCATCACTTTCCTCCCAAGGAGCAGGCGTCTTTTAATTTCATGGCTTCTGTCACAGTCTGCGGTGATCTGGGATCCCAGGAACGTGAAGTCTGTCACTACTTCCACGACTTCCCCTTCTATTTGCCAAGGAGTGATGGGGCCGGATGCAATGATCTTAGTTTTTTTGATGTTGAGCTTCAAGCCCACTTTTGCACTCTCCTCTTTTACTCTGAGCAAGAGGCTGTTAAGGTCCTCTTCACTTTCTGCCATTAGAGTGGTATCGTCTGCATATCTGAGGTTGTTGATCGTTTCCCCAGCAATCTTAATTCCTGCTTGTGAGTCATCCAGGCCAGCATTTCACATGATGTACTCTGCATATATATTAAATAAGCAAGGTGACTATACATCCTTGTCGTACTCCTTTTCCTATGCTAAACCAATCAGTTGTTCCATATCCATTTCTAACTGTCGCTTCTTGACCCTTATACAGGTTTCTCAAGAGATATGTAGGGTGGTCTGGTACTCCCATCTCTTTAAGGACCTGCCATAGTTTGTTGTGATCCACACAGTCAAAAGCTTTAGCATAGTCAATGAAGCAGAAGTAGATGTTTTTCTAGTACTCTCTTGCTTTCTCCATAATCCAGCGAATGTTGGCAATTTGATCTCCTGTCATTTAACCAATTTTTAATCCTTAAAAGAACCCGTCCTCTTATACCATGACTGCTAAATTTACTCAGGGGTCTTTGGTGAGGTATCTTGTCAAAAGCCTTTTGAAAATTGAAGTGTATTATGTCTACTGGATTACCATTGTCTATATGCTTGTTCACTTTGTCCAAAAACTCTAAAAAGGTAAGACTTCCCTTTGCAGAAGCCATGCTGATTTTCCCTCTGTGTGCCTAATAATTCAATATTTGATTAGAGTTTCTACTAATTTGCCTGGGACAGATGTTAGGATCCCTTTTTAAAAATCAGTGTAACGATTGCTACTCTCCAGTCTTCTGGTACAGCAGCAAAATTTAGTAATAGGTTACATATACAGATTAGTAAATCAACAATCTCACTTTTGAGTTCCCTAAGAACTCTCGGCTGCATGCCATCAGGACCTGGAGACATACTGGTTTTTAATTTCCCCAATAGGTCCAAAACTTCATCTCTGGTTACCTCAGTTTGGCTCAGTTCTTCAGACTCCCTTCCTGAAAATAGTGGCTGTGGCATGGGTACATGCCTCACACTTTCCACAGTGAACACAACAGCAAAACATTCATTGAACTTCTCTGTTATCTCCACATCTCCCTTTAGCAGTCTTTTTATTCCTTTGTCATTCAAAGGCCCAACTGCTCCTCCGCTTTTCTGCACCAGGTAAGGTAGGTAGGTAGGTAGGTAGATAAATAGATAGATAGATAGATAGAGTCTTGATGCTTTTACCAACCTTCTTCTCAAAATCTCTTTTTGCATGCCACATGACTTATATTTCTTTTGCCAGACCCTGTGGTCCCTTCTATTCAATTCATTGAAACACATTTTCCACTTTTTAAAAGAAGC
Source organism: Gekko japonicus (assembly GCF_001447785.1). Classification (NCBI taxonomy): domain Eukaryota; kingdom Metazoa; phylum Chordata; class Lepidosauria; order Squamata; family Gekkonidae; genus Gekko; species Gekko japonicus. Next base: position 595,152 of record NW_015164701.1, read on the forward strand.
CTCATTACTTTCTATAGCTTCCTTGACTTGTGTTGTTAACCATGCAGGAATTCTTTTAGACTTAGCAGTGCCTTTGCTAACCTGTGGAATGCATTCTATCTGAGCTTCAATTAATATGGTTTTAAATAGCTTCCAAGCAACTTCTAGGGATTTGCCTTTCTTGCATTTCCTTTTAACTATTCCCCCCATTTTTGTAAAGTTCCCTCTTTTGAAATCATATGTTACAGTTTAGGACTTGAGGGGTAACTTTCCATTGACATGAAAGCTGAACTTAATAGCTGAACTCTCTTGTTTCCTTCTCCATCATATGATCAGCCTCAAGGATTTGATCTGGTGGCCAATAGTACACCCCACTTTTAAGTAACCCTTAGGGGCTAGTGTTTCTACCCATATTGCTTCATCAGGGTAGTTAATTCCCCTGATTTTTTCTAACTTATTTGATTCTATACCTTCTTTGATGTACAAAACAACACGTCCCCCAATCCATCCATTTCCCTCCCTATCCTGTCTATAGAGCTTATACCAAGGAATGACTGTATCCCATAGATTTCCCTCATTCTACCATGTTTCTGACTTACTATATCTAAATCATCATTGTGCACCAAGCACTCCAGCTGTCCCATCTTGGCTTGGAGACATACATACACCTATAATCATAGAATCATAGAGTTGGAAGGGGCTATACAGACCATCTAGTCCAACCCCCTGCCCAATGCAGGACCAGCCTAAAGCATCTCTGAAAAATATTCGTCCAGCCTCTTCTTGAAAGCTATCAGTGAAGGGGAGCTAACCACCTCTCTAAGCAGCTGATTTCATCTTTAAAGTACTCTGACCATGAAAAAGTTTTATAATGATGTTTTTTGCTCTCCAGTAACCCTCACTTCCCTCCGCCCCTTAGTTGCCACACATGGTCCTCAGTTGCCATTCCACCCTCACTCCCAAGTTCTATTACACTCCTGTCAATATTACCCTATCTGTTTACACAATCATCCATTTGGACTGACTTGTCCTGAACCAGAGGCTCCCCAGCTCCTGCTAGCTTTCCCCCTGAGATTAGTTTAAAAGCTGCTCTGCCACCTTTTTGATGTTAATCACCAACAGACTGGTTCCCTTTTGGTTCCAGTAAAGCCTATCTATTTTGTATAGGTTTGGCTTGTCCCAGAAAGTTCCCCAGTGCCTAATGAATCTAAACCCTTCCTCCTGGCATCACTTTCTCACCCACTCATTGAGACCCCTGATCTGTGCCTGTCTCGTTGGCCCTGCAGATGGAACCAGCAGCATTTCTGAGAATGCTACCCTTGAGTCCTGGCCTTTCACTTTCTGCCTAGTAACGTATTATTTTTTTCCTCCAAGCCACATGATTACATTTCCCAATGTCACTGGTGCCAAAGTGCACCGTGACTGCTGACTCCTCCCCAGCACTCTCTATCAACCTATCTAGACAGCACCTGATGTCCATGATGTCCTTAACATTTGCACCAGGCAGGCAAGTTTGTTATCTATGCCTCAAAACAGATCCATTTCAGGATTCATCATACCAGAAATTATTATATAAATAATTTGTGAATTGTAATTCTAAAGGTGTGATTTATACTATGCAATGTCCATGTGGGTTAATGTACGTAGGGATGTCTACAACATTTGTTAAAACACACATATGTAAGGACAGAAGTTGCATTAGGTTACAGAAAATGCAGGCTCCACTTGTGCGATATTTTGTGGCCTTGAAGCAGTCAGAGGACCAGCTGAAGTGTTGGGTCATTGATAGTCTTACAGGGGTCTGATTCATGGCTGCACCGTCTTCTGAAAAGGATTCGTACATTGGACACCCTGGTCCCCCACTCCTCCACTTGCACCTGCTGATGTGATCTTGGGTCAGTCACAAGCTCTGGCACAGATGTTCCTGAAAGAGCAGTTTGTGTCAGAGTTCTCTCAGCCCCACCCACCTCACAGGGTGTCTGTTGTGGGGAGGGGAGGGGAAAGGAGTTTGTAAGCCGCTCTGAGACTCCAAGTGAAGGGTGGGGTATAAATCCAATCTCTTCTTCTTCTTCTTCCTTCTACCCTTCTCGTATTTGAGAGTATAAATACGGGATGTGTGTGTGTAAACGTCCATCAAGTCACAGCTAACTTATGGTGACCCCAGCAAGGGGCTTTCAAGACAAGTTGAGAAGCAGAGATAGTTTGCCAGAGCATTCCTGGGTACCAACTCTGCTTAGCTACCGAGATCTGGTAAGATTGGGCTATACAGGGGAGCGGTGGCACAGAGGATTTATCCTCTGGTTACAGTAACATCTGAACTGAACAGCACTGCTGTCAGTTCTAGCCTGTGCTGGTGTGAGCTACCAGCCTTGTCCCCAGCTCGCCGTCCACCCAGCGGTTCAAAAGTTTCAGCGAGTAGATAAAATGGGTACCACTCCTTAGAGAGGGTGGGCACACTAACCCCCCCCCCCCGGTGGGGGGGGGGGTTTGCCGGCGAAATGGAAGGTCCAGCTCGTAAACCTGGAAAGATCTCCTCGGCATCAAGAAGCCTGCAATGGGCCAATCCGGCCAAGTGGTGGCAGTGCGGCGCTGCGACTTGAAGCAGTCCTGGAAAAAGCTGATGTCGTCAAGCCAAGCCAAGTGAATGCTGTCTGGAACACGTCTAAGCCTACAGCTGAACAAAATCCCCGCTGGCTGCAAACATGTGTGACTTAAAAGATTTATATGTTGTCCTCCTTTACCCCTATGAATCATTGTTAGTCCCGTGTGAATATGTATAATTGTAAATCGCTCAGAGCCAGCAGCTCTGCAGGATTGAGTGATTAATAAATCCAAAGATATTATTATTATTATTATACCATGTCACCTTCCCTTGTTAAAAATATGGGATAGAGAGGTGATTACTTGATGCATTTGGTTTCCAGTACGTGGCTATACATTGGGCATCCTGACCTGGCTTACAGAGGTAAATTTTCCATATACTCTATTATGAAATTCTTTTGTAGTTTTGATAGACCTTTCAGTATTTTTAGAATTAATGGATAGTATTTTTCTCTATATATTTTAGCAATTTGGACCACTAACATCTGCCATCTGGATAGTTATTTCAGATGGTCCAAATTATCAACAAAGAGAGATACTTAGACCATGAACATTTTTTTGCATCTGGTAGGTGTGAGTAATTTTAGTATGTTTAGTTCATAACCCTAAGAATTGTATCTTACTTTTAAAATATGCATACAATAATTAATCTAAAACAATTGTTTGCTTTTCCCTGCTTCTTTTTTGTACCTATATATGTAATCAAAGATTGATTAATTTTGTTGCACAGTTTTTAATATTTATAATATGGGAATATTATTTTACCTTTTGTAATTAGTATTTTCATATATAATTCCCCCCACACACACTTTACCTTTTTGGTTATATGTTCTATTCTGAGTTTCTAAAAATCCTTCTTTTTTGTTTGTTTTAACTCTAGGAACACTTAATGCAGAAGTTCAGTTTAACACGGGCTTTCTGCACTGGCTTTTCCCTCGTTGTTTAATAAAAACCAAGTTGGAACAGAAATTCTCCTCTGCATTGCATGCTGCTTTCACTTCCTTTGATCATCAGATTTTATGGTTGTCTCCACCAGTGTTCCCTATAAGCTGAGTTAGTGTGAGCTAGCTCACAGTTATTTAGCCTCTGGCTTACACATTTTTGTCTTGGCTCAGGAAGGATGGCTCCAGAGCAAACTAACTGATGCAGTGGCCAAATTGCTCACTTACAACTTTAATGCCAGTAGCTCACAAAGTAGAATTTTTGATCACAAGACTCCACAGCTTAGAGGGAACATTGGCTCCACACTCCATGCTGCTTTCGCTTCCTTTGATCATTGGATTTTATGGTACCTTCTGCATAGATTTTATGGCTGTTCAGGGGTGACTTTGCAGTTAGTACAGCATTGCCCCGAGGTATCTGAATGTGGTTTTGAGCTGCACTTTTTCCTTCCAGTTCAAAAAATGTGGAGTGAATGCTAGATGCAGAATCGCCCAAGATGTCTTTTAAAATGATCATATTGTTTAACAATATTTCCTTGCATACACACAGTTTACCTTCAGGCTTACAGTAAAGATCCTTGTGTTGTGGTGGCAGCTGCAGCCAAAGCAATGTTTTAAAAATCTGCACAGCCAATTAGATCTCCAGTGGCCAATAAGAAGGTCTGCTGGGCAAGCCCCATCTGACCCAACCACTTCCTAAAAATATTTGGTGGATGCCAGGAAACATGGCAGCAGGCACCATGGGGCCCATGGATGCCACACTGGGGACCCTGGTTTAGGCTGAAGTAATTCTGCATAGGACTGCAGGGCACTATTATTGGGGAATGAATGTCCATAAGCCCACTTCATCAGAAGCTTGAAAAACCTTATACCACAAATTAATGTGTTAGTTTTTAAAGTTTAAAAAGACATTTTATAATTTTAACTGCTGCAGACTAGCACAGCTTCCTTTCTAGAACATGCCCATGGTCTGATTCAGTGTCTAGAAGATGCAGTCAAGTGAATGAGGGTGAAGTTGGTAAAAAAAAATAGAGAACCAATCAGGACAAAACAGAGGTGGTTAAGTTGGGATTGCCATTGTTCTGGCAGGCATTGGCTTACCTATAATAAATAGAGATGGGCACGAAGTGGGAAAATGTGGTTCATGGTGTGCCCAGTTTGTGAACCATCATGAACTTTTAGGGGCCAAATGAATCAGTTCAGTTTGTGAAGTTTGTGATGTGGTTGAACCTCCCCAGCAAGCTAGAGGCACTAAACTCACAGGGGATCTCCAGCTGACTCTCCTGTACCTACCTGCCAGGTTTCATGAGGAATGGATTTACAGGATCTGCGTTATGCCCCCCCCCCAAAAAAAGAAGGAGCCCCCATCATCCATTGTTTCCAATGGAGGGAAAAAAGAGCACGCACACACACACAAAGCAAGGGCAATAGGAACTCAGTAGACAAGAATCAAAGTCCCAGAGAATCTCTGCAGTACAAACTGAAGGTTGAGGGACATTTTCGCAAGCCCAGCAGAACCAGAATAATATGCCTAGTAGAACTAGTGCCACTGTGGCAGTGCAAACTCAAGAGGACAAAGGTCAAGCCAGAAAATCTCTGCAGCAAAAACAGAAGGTGGGAGGGGGACATTTTTGCAAGCCCAGCAGAACCAGTGAAATTTACAGAGTGTCCAGCAGTACCAGTGCAATTGAAGAGTGCCCAGCAGAATCCACTGCCATTGTGGCAATGCCAGCTCAACAGAACTGATTTGAAGCATAGAATCACATTCCGGGGGGGGGGGGGTTGCAAGCCCAGCAGAACCAGGGCAATGTACTAGTGCCCAACAGAACCCAGTGCCACTGTGGATATGCAAGTGAAAGGAGGGCTAATGTCAAACCAGAGAATCCATGCAGTTAAAATGTGCAGGATGCCCAGCAGAACCCAGTGCCACTGGCATTGCAAGCCTAAAAGGATTGCTCTCAAAGCACAGAGTCACAACAAATCCAAACAGTGGGCAGATTTTGCAAGCTTTGTGGAAGAAAATGGGAAGGGTACACAGTAATGCAGGCAAAGGGGGGGGGAACCTCTTGAAACTTACATGACTAGTTTGAAACTGACCAGAGTGTTTCCAAGGCTGGAGAATTTCACACACACACACACACACACACACACACACTGCTTTGAAGCAGCAACAGTCTGTCTGGAAATGTATCTGCAGGAACTTCCACAAACAGCTTGGAAGTTTATGAAAAGTTTATGCCGGATGACCTGCCATGAACTTCAATTTGTGTATCATGAACTGGCTAAGTTCATAAACTTTAGTACGCGAGCCAGTTCATGTACATCCCTAGGTAAAAATCTCTCACTAAATCAGGGAAAACGCTTAGAGTTACTTTTGGATCCTGGCCTGCTTTATGAAAAGCAAGTAGAAGCAGTTGTTAAGAGTGCCTTTTCCCATTTCCATCTGGAACACAAGCTGTCACCCCTACAGTGTTCTATGCTTCTAAGACTTCCAGACTTAGGTACTGCACTTTGAGAAGCCTCAACTGCTGTTAGGGAACATGCACATATACTATACAGCTTGTTATGTGCAGTTCACTGGTTGCCAGTCTTACAATTCAAGGGGCTGTTTTGATATAAAGCACTTCTTGGTCTGACAACTACATACCTGATGGGACTGTCTTTCACCATATATGGTTACATATTAACTATCATCAGGAAAGCACAGTAATTACTGCTGGTAATTCCACTGATCCATTACATAAGAAAAACAACAAGAACCAAGCCATTTGTTCATTGAGATCCATTCTTTGAGATCACCTTTCTGAGTAGGTAAAGAACACCATATCTCTTTTATGCTTCTGCAGGAGCTACATTTCTATTCCATTGAACATTTGGTCAATGAGATTGTTTCACTGTTATGTGATTTTTTAAAATAGTTTTGGCAATTTAGTTTCTATATTGCTTATTGGTTGCTTTTAGTATTTTTAACGTATTTGATTGACTTTTTTATAAAGCCACTTTGAATGTTGAAAAAAGTAGTATACAATTTTTCAAATAAATGGATACATCAAATTCCATTGCACAACTGCTATATGGTATAGTGCTCAGATTCATATAGCAACTTTGGACAGAGTGCTGAAATCAATGTGTTGATAATTAAAACAGAGAGGACCTCAAAATGATTATTAGCTTTTGTTTGAAACAATTATCAGTGCTGCTGCTTTATTATCAAATACATCTCAAAGGATGTGTTATATTTGATCCCATTTTATCTTTATCCATCATTGCATGGTTTTCTTTATTGTTTGCTGTAGTGTTTCACCTTTTGAACTATGGATCAAAATCTTAGAATCCATGTATCTTCCTCTCCCTGCCTCCTAGATCTTGTTCACTCATTTCTCTCTCTATTTAAAAAGTATTCTGCAGGCATCCAATTCCAAGCTATTGTTTAAAAAGTAATAATAAAAGGCAGCAGACAACTGACCTACATATTTCTAGGAAAAATAATTAATGAGTTAGATATGCAAGAGGCACAGAGGAATTGGCAATAGATTATTAACTGGTAGGTGGCTTTACAGCAGCATATATTACAACACCCACGCAGCTGTATCAACTTACACATTTTAAAGCAGAAGCAATATAACATTAGATGGAAATTTGCTTCATTTTTAATATGTTTATATTTTAATGGACAAGCAATGGATTCTTTAGGATATTCATTATTCCAGCCCAGATGCCACACAGACAACTAATGGCAGGGACAGAAATAATCAACTAAAGTCTTCTACATCACTTATTTCATCCAACAATTGATAATGGACTCTCGGCTAGGATTTTTCATAGGGGAAACAATGAAAAAAGTAGACACCTTCATTTTTCATCAGCTCCCTTGGGGAATCTAGGCATACCAAGAACACTGCTTACATTCGTGTTTGCATAAGTAGCATCTTTGGGGAGCAAGAAGCAGTGACATTGACTGGGCTGTTAGATTTGCTTCCAAAAATTGATTAAAAGTGGCCCTTAAAGCATGCTCATGTGCCCTTGGCCTGGATGTGTCTTATATGTGAAAATGCATTTTCCTTTCTTTTCTTTTCTTTTTTAAAAAAGCAAGTACTTCTTTGAAAATAACTCCCCAAAGTAAGACAGAGTTATGAAAAATAATAAGATGACAACACAGCCAGGAGGGAGAGACAATTAAATAGAGATGCTGCAGATATTTGAGTTGGCAACAAAGGTTTGTGGCTATAAAAAAAGAAAGTGAACAAAGACCATGCTGGTTGCAATGTAAAGGAGAGCAATGTTATAGCAGAATTGTTATAAAAATTTGCCTGGTCACAAATCCACTTTAGCAGGATGATGGATGAGTGTGAAAAATACAATAATTTTTTCTTCATCTGTCATACGGAAATTATTTCTACTGAACAAACAGGTTAATAGAATTTAGCAAGACTGTCATATGTGCTGTCAAATGTGGAGGTTATAAACTGACAGCATTTTGTCTTTAGAAGAGTTCTTTGTTGCTCACCCTGGCTTCTTCCTCTTTTCCTGTATTCTTCCTTTTCCTCCACTTTACTTTCTTTAGGCTTGTGTATGGCACCTGGGATAGCTACCAATAACAAATAAATTATTCTAGTATCTTGATTTTTTTTTCCCCAGGGGGATTGTTAGCAGTGTACCTTCTTTCAGTCCAGCATGCAGCCACTTCTCTAATCCAATACATTCAAAGAAGACCTTCAAATACAATGCATAATTCACAGGGGTCATTTCCTGCAGGAGCACACAGGAGCAGAGCTCTGGCAGTAAAGAGCCCAAGGGGTGGGTACATGCAACAAGCCCCGCCCCCTGCTCCCAGCAGCCCCGGGCCATGAGGAGCAAGAAGCAGCCAGGTAAGTTGCAGTGGGTGTTACCTTCTGACATACTTCCGGTGATGTCAGGAGCAGTGTTCCCTCTAAGCTGAGTTAGTGTGAGCTAGCTCACAGTTTTTTAGCCTTCGGCTCACCCATTTTTGTCTTCGCTCAGGAAGGATGGCTCCAGAGCAAACTAAATGTATGCGGCAGCCAAATCGCTTGCTCACAAATTTAATGCCAGCAGCTCCCAAAGTAGAGGTTTTGCTCACAAGACTCCACAGCTTAGAGGGAACACTGGTCAGGAGGTGTGGCATGTGCAAATAAGTTGTCCTAATGAGTTATGCTAATGAGCTCCTGCACCTCGTTTTCTACTAAATGACCCCTGTGCATGAACATTAGGGATGGACAACAATGCATATTTCTGGTTCCTCCCCCACCCTCCATCTGTTTCCACTGTGAATGGTTTGGTCTGCTCTTTTTCATTGCTGGCATTGATCGTTTGTTTAACTTAATTTTTTACACATTTTTTTCATATTTGTACATGAAACATGCCTAATTTGCATATATAAATACATCTAATTATCAATATGGCCCTGTCTGTTGATACTTACATTCAGAGACTGAAGCCATGAACAGACATCTTTCTAAAAACCTGAGAAAAACTCTGGGTTTGCAGAAAAATCTGAAATCTAAATAAAAATACCTTGGGGGGTGGTTAACCCACAACTGATAGAAGCAGCACCTGTAGTTTTAAGAAATGAATGCCATCAGTGGATGTTGCTAGGCAATGACAACAGTATTGCCAGCTTTGAAGCATTGGTTTCTGCCAGTAAAGGGTAGGGGGAGGGGACATGGGCCTTTCCAGTCCTTTTTTGGCCAGGCCCAGCAGCAACCAATGACAAGCCCACCTGCTCACTACTGTTCAACTAACAATAATTTAATGAAATAGATGAATAAATATAAATCATGTATGACTTAAGATCAAATAAGGCTCCAAATATTTCTCAAATATACAATAGTATTCAATACATGAAATACAAGAAATACAAAAAACATTATATACAATAGATAGGCTGGGGATTTAAAGCAATATCTAACATTTACTATTTAACAATCCCAAAAGAAAGACTTCACAAATTCCAATTCCAATGGACTGAAAAACATGATCTTCAAATGTCCATAAAGCAAGTACACCCACTTCTTAAGACTTAAGATAAACCATGTAAAATATGCTGCAATCAGCAAGTAGATCCAGTCCTTAGGACTTGAGACAAACAATAAGCTGCAGTCAACTCATCCTACAGATTATTCAATGAGTTTTCGATGAAGGGAAGTGGGAGCATTAATTGAGGTTGCTTTGTGAGAGGACAGAGTTTGACGGTGATTGGGTACCTGTAGCTTGCTGGAGAGTTATGTTTGGACTGGGCCTATTTGGATCTTTTGTCTGGTTTGTTGCTGTTTGCCTGGAGCTGATTGCAAGCTCCACGCACTGCTGTTGCTGATGAGAGGTGGAGGCTGTGGGCCTCTGAACTCTAAGGCTCCTCCTCATCTGAGGCACAGGCCTAAGGCACAAGCCTTTGGCATGTGCTTCTTAGCCTGCGGACCCTGCATCACTCTAAGATACCTTTAAACAACTAACTGGTTATGAAGGTTGGAAGCCAGCAAGGGAGAGGGGACTATCCTGTGTTTCGCAGAGAGTGCCACGTGTATGATTTTCTACCCACTGGGTGTGTGTTCACTGCATGGAGCTCATGGCTCTCTGGGAGCAGGTTCATTCCCTTGAGGTTAGGGTTGCCAACTTGGAGAAGCTGAGACAGAAAGAGAAGTTTGGGTACAAGACCTTCAGGGATTTACCAGAACAGTCCCACTCCTGTACTGACAGCTCTTCTGCTGCTGTGGAAAGTGAGAGTCTTGGAGGACATTAGTCTGAGGAGGAGAGATGTGATCCCATAGAAGGGACCCCTTCCTTGTGCAATGAACTGATATCCTCTTGGTCCAAGAATATCCCCTCAAGGGTAGGGTGGAGGTGGACTTTTGGTAGTGGGTGATTTGATCACTAGGAATACAGAGTGGGGTCTGTGGCAGGTGTTTTGAACGCATGGTAGCTTGCCTGTATGGTGCAAAGGTTGTGGACATCACATGCTGTCTAGATAGGTTAATAGGAGTCAGCAGTCATGGTGCACATTGGCGCCAATGACATTGGGAAATCTAGTTGTGTGGGCGTGGGTATCTATATAAGCAGGACAGAGAGGGACAGATTGATGGGGGTGTCACATTGTATATCAAAGAGGACATGGAATCAAATAAGTTAGAAAGCACCAGGGAAATTAACTCACCATCAGAAGTGATATAGGAGGAAATATGAGGTCCTAAGGACTACTTAAAAGTGGGAGTGTTTATCACCCACCAGATCAAACCCTTGAGGCTGATTTTGAGATGGAAAAGGAACCAAGGGAGGTGATTAAAGCAGATAATGTTATGATACTGGAAGACTACCTTCACATTGGCCTAGTTCAGACTGGCAGTGTGCCCCAATATATGTGTATTTCAGAAACCTTCCACAACTGGATTAAATGGGCCATTCACACAGGCACATCTGTCAGGCGTTCCCCACCCATACTCAACCCATCTTGTAACGTTTCGCTCCCGAGTTTAAAAGATACCTGGTGAAAGTGGTAGCAAACCCTGGAAAGCGTGATTATCCTGTGTCCATCCTGCACTAACAAAGTGTGAACACCAAAAGCCACGTTTTTCTTATGTGCTCATGCACATAAGCGCATATCTCCAGATTACAAAAAAATAAAGCCGCGCCTTACAGCCATGCCTCCAGGCCAACAGTGTGAACGCTCCTTTGCACCTCCTCCCGGTATGCTCCCGCATCAGTCGCTGCATTGTGAATGGGAAAACCCAGAACAGTTGTTCCGGGTCTTTTTTGCCACAACTCCCTCCTGCTTCAAACTGCCCGTCTGAACTCAACCATTAGCTGGGTAAATGTGCTTGAGTCATGCTGTGGAAATGAGATTCCTAGACATCGTAAATGACTGTGCAGTGGAACAGTTGATCATAGAGGCAATCAGAGTGGTAGTGAACTTGGACTTGGTTCTGAGTGTGTCTTAAGACCTGGTGAGAGACCTGGCCACTGTGTGACAGAGTGTTGGACTGGATGGGCCATTGGCCTGATCCAACACTGGCTTACCATGGCTGGGAGAAAGAGGGGGTCACCCAGGAAAGGTTAAATGGATGGCAGCCATTTAACCCATCCATTTTGCTTCTTCCCGCTTCAAAGTGGGGGAGCAAAACCGATGGGCTTAATGGCATGTAGTCATTTAAACCTAACAGCTGATGGCTGAAAATACTCTGCTGTTAGGTTTAAATGGCTGTGAGCCATTTCAGCCTAACAGCAATGTGGATGAGCTGCAGACCCATGCCACTCAGCTGTTAGGTTTAAATGGCCTGAATAGGTGAACCAAACTGGACAAAAAGTCTGGTAAATGTTTGAGGAAGGCACCTTCCCTGAACATTGGTTCAGGGGACTCTATGACTCTGTGACTTGATAACCAGGTCAAGTTTGTGCCAAATTTTGGTTTGTGAACCAGTTCATGCCCATCCCTAATTAGATGTCTCTGACGTTGCCATTAGGGTCTCTGACTCCTATATTGTGTCCCAGGCAGATTAGATATGGACCAAATTGTCAGCAAAGTATCTAGTTAACATTGGATTGCATGGCTATTCTAACAACCTTAGACTTCTATGGAGTTTCTTACCTCAGCAGCTGGGCTGCTGATTCCTATTTCCCAAAATAACTTAGTGTCTGCTTCTCCCCTCAGTGGCAGTGGCAGAGTTACCACAGGCAACTTTTTGCTTAACTGACTGGTACTAAAGGAACCTCTCACTGCTTCTCCAGAGATAGCTGCTTTTAAACAGGGCTATTCCAAATGACTTGTGTTGAAGGTTTTGGTGCTTACCTTTAAGGCCCTTAATGGTCTGGGACCCACACATCTTAGAGACTGGTTCTCCTGGTATACCCCCTGAAGAGCACTACACTCAGCTGACAAAAAACTTGTTTGTGGTTGTATAGAAATATTGCTTTCTGCTTTCTAAATTCATGTGCCTTCTCCTGTGATTACATTCTGATGACAGGCTGTGCCTTATTTCCTGTTGCAAGCCAAATGGTGAGGCCAGATGGCCGGAGCAAACTTTATAACCATGCCATATAACCCACATTCTTCACACTTCCATGCTAGAAGCTAGACTTGAAGGCGCCTGGGCTACATTGAACATGTCACGTAGGCAATGAAGAAAGCTAGAGGTTGGGCCATCTGACTGCAGGCAGGGCCTCCAAACTTCTAGCCAATCCTATGTTGCAGCTATGGCAACCAACAATTGGGCACACCCATGTCCACTCATAATTGGTTGATGGCCACAGCTAATTTTTGACTGGAATTGGGGTATAATTGATTGATCCCTATGGGAGTGAGTTTCTGAGCTCTTAGCTCTTGCTCCCTTCTTCCTCTTGCCATTGTCTGTTTATTGCACCTGAAATGCTGTCTCTTGGGAAACAAAGAGCTGCTTTGTGAAGTGGACCACATGCTTGTGCAAAGATGGGATTTCCATTCAAAATCCCTTGGACTATTTTGGACTGTTGAATGTTCCTGATTTTGGTAACTATGAATCTCATTAATGTGTAATGAAGGCAAATCGCCATAGGTTTTTCTTGTTTTCAGTATCCTCTACTAGTCTGTTTGCTATGTTCTGTACTTAATAAAGATCCTTCTTATTTCTAATTGTCTCTGATGTTGTAAGAAACTCCAAGGCTAAATCTTGTGGCTGATGCTGACCACCTACGCTACCTTTGTAAGAGTGAATAGTGTGCATCTCTGAGTAGAGCTGCTGATGTGTAAAACCCAGATGCCAACTGAGAGTTTGAATCTCTAATCTCAGGTTGGGGGGACTATTGAAAGAGATTCTGGTGGCAAATTGTTCTGAAAACCAGAGAGGATATAGCCTACCTCGCGGTTTGTTGTTTAATGTGCTAAAAGTGCAGGGGTCCCTCGCATTCCTGGACTGGATTGAGTGGGTTAATCCTGTACAGTGGTCCACAGTGCAAAGATATCTGGTGGTCCCCAACCTGGTGAAACTTTCTGCCGAGTAACATCCATGCTCTGCAGAACTTGATGCAGTTCTGCAGTTCCTGTATGGCAGAGATGTTCTGCCAGGTGTTTGGTTGAGGACAGCAACAGCGTCCATCTAGGTGGCACTCCTACTCCTTCCCCCTCTGCAAGGCAATAGTACTCTTGGAAATTTTTGACCTCCATCTTTCTAAATTGCATGATTTGAATTTTATCATACATTTTAGTGTTTTTAACTTATATGATATATTTGTTTTAATATGCTGTTATACACCAGCCTGAACCCTGTTGCAGGGAATGGGTGGTATAAAAATTGAATATAAATAAATTTAAAAAATGAAGACCATGTTCAGGTTACAAGTAACCTGATCACGTCCATGTGATCTGTATGTGTGGACAGAGTGTTGATGCTACACCGGAGACACAGGTGGGATCATTCAGAATTGCAGATCAAGTGTTGCAGATCAAGCATATCAGCTCCTGACATAAGGTCTTAGCTTTCACCCTCATGAGTAAGAGCTTGCAAACAGGACTTTGCTTGAAAGTTCAGAAAATGAAGCAAAACCAAAATGTTGGTGGTAGTGGCAACAACATATTTAGTTTCTTAAGGAGGCTGCAAGTGTTTACAGGTTTGGATCAAATACAGTAAAGTTTTTTAAAGCTATCATTGAAATTTTGACCATTTGCCAGAGGCAAACTTTAAAAATGCATTTTACAAGATAATGTTTCTGTCAACCTTTTTGCTGGTATTGCTTTTCCTGCTCACACTGAATCACCAAACTATGTAATCCCTATAGAATTTACCTGTAATAATCTGACCACCAATGATCAAACAACTGTGGGTTACTCTTAAATTGAGCAAATGGTACATTCAGAGAAGACAACTTTAATATTTGTGGACAACAAAATAAGACAAAACAAAATCACTGGCATATTATGGGAAGACCCAATTCCTAGCCCACATTTTACTACTTATTTCCACCATTCCATGAACATCCTGATATTAATTCAATAATTAATGATGCCTTAATGGGATAAGAAGGGGTAAAATGTTTGAAATTTAACCTCATGTATGGAAAGAATTAATCATCATAGCCCACAAAAGCCTCAAGCTGATAGCACAGCCTCTTGTAGACTAATAGCACAGCCTATCCAAGATTTTTAAAAATCATGTATTTCATTACATTTGGCTCATTTGCAGTGATATAGTCAAAGCCATTCTTCAGAGCTACATGTTTCATTCTGAAGGTGTCAGATTCCACCAATCATTTTTCTTCTGTTCACATCTGGCTAAGCAACTTGTACATACAATAAAGTAGAAATAGTTGCTTTGTTTTTTTATGATTTAAGCAATTCTGTGCACTGTCCAATACATTGTCAAGTCTCCTGGACTTTGCTTCAGAGATACTCAGAAGGTGTCATAACTTGCTTACATTTGGAGCACCTGATCTTCCTTGTAGGTTGGCACTGGCTAACTGCCCAGCTTGCCACCATCTGCTGCTGTTGTCAGTAACGACTCATCATTAAGGTTATAAGGGAACCACCATCCCTCCCACCCCATCTGCCTCCCCCAAGCCTGTGCATAAAGAAGCCAAGAAGCTTACTCTCTAACTTTTTGCTTCATGTCTGTACAGCAAGAATTTAAAGTTGCTTAGGAACAGGCTGATTTACGATTTTTCATCCTGCATGGATTTTGATAACATCGAACAAAGAAAGCAATCTTTTTTTTAGAACTCGGTAATGGTCCAACTTCGTTACTGGTTTGACCATCTCAGAGTTTATCATCACTATTACTGTCATGTATACTATGATAAAAGATCTACAAGTCTCTAGAGTTAGACTTCATGACATGTTAAGCTATTTAATGTACAAACTGCAACAGAAAGAATGTACTTCTGAATAATGTTTACAATTAATGTTATTAACAAAAAGAGGTACATTGCATTTCTCTGCAAGATTGTAAATAAAATAAAATATCAAAAGTAAATATCAAAAAGATCAAAAGTAAAAATAAAATATATTGAAAGTTGCCCAAATTAAGTTCCAATGCACAACACTTCATGTCATATAGCAGCATAAAAGATTTCCTAGAAACCCTCTGTTTCATGTCAGTTGAAACTCTAATCATATTTGGCAGAAGGGCAAGAGTAATATCAGGCTGAATAACATGCTTTGTTTCATTTCCCATACGAAAATGTGAGTTTCTCTTCCATGTAAAAAACAAAGAGAGAGTATTCTTTGAAGAAGAAAAGGAAACAGGATTGCTATAACTGTTGGAGTGCACCTACTTGAAGAAGATCAGAAGAACAGCCTATCAGGGACAGCTGAAGGACTGCTAGTTAGCATAGCTAGATTAGGGACTTTCCACAATTTCAAATTATGTCCTTCCGGGCTCCTGATTGGCTCTTTGGAGTCTTCCTGCTCCAACTCAGCCCTCCCCCTTCATCCCTGTCTATCACAGCAGTTAGTCAGTTAGTCAAGTCTCTCTCCCTCTTCTCTGTTCTACCAGAGTTTATTTCTAACCTTTAATAAACTGAGTTATTTTCTTTAAACAGTTGGTGCTCCATTCCTCTGCCAACAATAACAGCATTTGTCATAGGCTTGCTTTTTATTTTAGAGGCTGTTTGTCCATATTTCTTCCAAGGGTTGTAAACAATTAGTGTTTATACAGAAGTTGTAATATTACCTCAGAATGGCATTTTCTGATCTAAAGGATTACCCACTGCTTATTTAGCTTTCAAGTATAGCAGCTCCCAAGGGTATAATGTAGTATTGTTTTCATAATATGGTATAACATAAGGAGCTGCGGTGGCTCAAGTGGTTAAGACGCTGAACTGCAGGCTGTGGAAGGTTAGTAGTTCAGCAGTTCAAGACCCGGGTGCCGCAAGATGGAGTTGAGCGCCCATCTCTAGTTCCAGCTCCTGCCAACCTAGCAGTTCGAAAGCAAGAAATTGCAAGTAGATAAATAGGTACCACTTCGGTGGGAAGGTAACAGTGTTCCGTGCGCCTTGGTGTTTAGTCATGCCGGCCACATGACCACGGAAACGTCTTCGGACAGCGCTGGCTCTTCGGCTTTGAAACGGAGATGAGCACCACAACCCTAGAGTCGGATTGGACTGGCTTTCGAGCAAGGGGACCTTTACCTTTATAACATAAGAGGTGCCCTGCTGGATCAGAGCAGTGGTCACTCTAGCATCCTGTTTCACACAGTGACCAACACTGTGGCATAGCTAGCCTATTTGGCACCTGGGGTGGATAATTTTTTAACACCCCCTCCTCTCCCTTTTTTTTTTTGCCATCAAGTCACAGATGACTTATGGCGACCCTGTAGGGTTTTCAAGGCAAGAGACTTTCAGAGATGGTTTGCCATTATCTGCCTCTGTGTCAGCCCTGCTTAGCTGCTGAGATCCGACAAGATCAGGCTAGGCTGGGGCTATCCAGGTCAGGGCCCCTCCTCTATATGACAAAATTATTTTCAGTAATAATCATGAAATAAAATGAATAACAATAATGGCTAGAAAATAGATTTAGGTGGGTAGCCGTGTTGGTCTGATGCAGCAGAACAAAGTTTGGTCTTAAAGATGTCACGGGACCCAAACCTTTGTTTCAATGGCCAGGGAGTGAACAATTTCTTTTATTTAACTTCATATATATAATCATGCCAGTAAAAAAAAAAAAAATCAAATTCCAACACACTATTCCACCAAAACAGCTAGCATAATGTAGTAGTTAAAGTGTCAGACTAGGATCTGGGAAATCCAGGTTCCAATCCTATTTATGCCATGGAAGCTTGCTGGGTGACCTTGGGCCAGTCACAGTACTCTCAGCCAGACCTGATCTGGATAGCCCCAGGATAGCCTGATCTCCTCAGATCTCAGAAGCTAAGAAGACTCAAATTGAAACACAGCAATGATGTATAACAGTTTCTCTCCTGCCTGTCATAGATGGCAAACATTTTTTGTGGTCTGTATGAGAGGCTATCAGACGGTTTCCCGTGTCACGTTTTTAAAATTTGTAAGTGACATTTGTTCAAAGGGAAAATATCAAAGCGTTCTTTTCAAGCCTTCAGAAAGATCTAAACTTCAAGTATAATTTTGAACTTTTTATAAAGCCTTGAAGTGGGCCCAGGAGTTCAGTTCACTTAAAACTGACTTCTATAGTTCAGAAAGATTTCCACGATTTAACATGATAATAAAAATGTCTTACAACCTCAAAGATTAAAAAAAGCACTTTTTGTTGTTGTTCTTGGTCTGGAACAAATATAAAACTTTATGCCATATGCTGCAAATTTGGATTTTGTTTAGTTTAATTGCTATATTCTGTGGTGACTTTCAGCATTTAATTAAGAAGCTTTCAGTTGTAGACAATGGGTAGTTTAGCAGATTACCTTAGACAGAATAAGCTACAAGTGACTCACACATTCACTGCACATTATTTTAGAGGGACATATAAAAACAGAAGCTTTTGACACCCACCCAGTGAAAGGAACATGCTTCCGATATAGACACAGATTATGTATTTCTTTCTTCACAAGACACTCAGGAGTATGTACAAAGGATATGTACCTCACTCATGCTTCATGAGGCCCCTTTATTTATTAATAAAACAATGACAAGACCTATCAGTATGAAGCAGCATGGTCAAGGCCTGGGGTCACTCAAACTGAAACCCCACCCTTGCCATAAGACGGGCAATGCACGTGGCCCCCACGACGTAGCCCACTGTAAGCGGCTTGCACCCGGGCAGCCCAGCATCGGAACATGCCATGACGATCCCTCGTCCACCGCCGCACGGCCTGTGTAGAGTACCCAGCACATGCTCCGGCGCCCTCTCCATTCCACCATGGCCCATCAACTCAGGCCCAACTGGGAGCCAATGTCCGATCCATTTGCTCGTTGAGCTGGCCCAAAAATGAAGCTGTGTCCACAGAGAGAATCCTTCTCCTCCTGCCACAGAACACCACCCTAAAAGAGAAAACAGTGAGCCATGGAACCCAACAAGAAAGCAGACCACAGCATGGCAAGGAAAGTGAGTTGCCTTGGTCTTATAGAGCCCCCTTTTTCCTAAACATCCATGAAGTGCTTATCAATTCTACCATGATTGCATCGGCATTGTCCCTGATTCGCAGGGCACTGCGCAAAGCTCATAGGACATATGTCTGCACTGACCAAGTGATGTAATTATTGATATCCCAGGGTAGAGTTTCCAGCTGCCTGTAGAAAAAGGAAGCGCTGTCCCATTAATGGGATGTTATTTATCCGATGAAGGCCATGGACCAATTCTCTGTTAAAAGAGAATTGTGGATCATTTGGCAACCCTACACACTGAAAGATAAGAAATGAGACCTAAAGTGGTCACTTGTGTAGGTCTATATCAGAATAGAACCACTCCGGTCCAGTTACCCATCTACTGGATTGTCAAACTGCGAACACAACACCAATATAAAAGCTGGTTCATTCACTCAGTGCCCTAGAGCTCTTTGAATAACAGGCCCCCATTGTTTTAAAAGTCAAGTGCATTCTGAAATACCTCTGGGTATTTTTAATTTTCTTTAGTTCTTTAATACCATGGAAAATCATCATAGCAAAAGTTGGTTACACTATAAAACATGAGATTGCCAATCTAGAATATGGTGTCACTTAAAAAACTGTATAATAATTATTTATTTATTTATTTTTAACTCCATCTAATCCTGAATAGTGCACAGCATCTATCCCTTCTTATCGTAACTGGGGTCCCATCTTAAACTAAGCTTCAGTAGAACCTGACAGTAGTTTACTTGCATTGATTTGTTTATAATTTTCAATATCCTCTGAATAGAGTAATTGTCTGGCTAAAAATGACAGCAGGGTTTTGTAAGAGTTATAAAAACTAAATTTTAAAATCAGTAGAACCTGACAGTAGTTTACTTGCATTGATTTGTTTATAATTTTCAATATCCTCTGAATAGAGTAATTGTCTGGCTAAAAATGACAGCAGGGTTTTGTAAGAGTTATAAAAACTAAATTTT
>NW_015164701.1:615786-619403 GCF_001447785.1 Gekko japonicus
TTATTTCTGGCTTGGGGGGCAAATGCCATTAGAACCAACCAATGACATGTATGACGTGCCGGCTGTCAAATTCCCAGATCACAGCATCAGGTTGGAAATCACACTGTATTCCTGCTAAAACAGAAAAGCAGAAGGTACAAATGACATATTGCAATGGATTATTCAAATCCTAACACCTGAAAGGACTAAGCCAATTTGCCAACTCAGAGTGATGAAGCTGCCTTATACTGAATCAGACCATTGGTCCATCAAGGTCAGTATTATTTACTCAGACTCGTAGCAGCTCTCCAGGGTCTCAGGCTGAGGTCTTTCACATTACCTGCCGCCTGGTCTTTTCAACTGGAGAAGCTGGGGATTGAACCTGGGACCTTCTGCACGCCAAGCAGAGGCTCTACCACTGAGCCACAGGCCCTCCCCTTTCAGAAGATTCCTCCCAAGCATCTGTCATACACAGGAGGTGCCTTTTCAAGCATCATTTAAGGGGGCGGGGTAACCAAGTCCCTTCCACTGTGTGCAGCTTGTAATGAGGTGCACCTTCCCACCTCATCCACTCAAAGATTTAAAATAATCTAAATTCAGTGGGGTTTCACCTTTGTGAACAATAAGGGGGGGGGGCTTGGCTAGTGTGAGTTCACGAGGGCATTCTCCTTAATATGGGGGGGGCAGATTTTTCGACTCAGCAGGGCATTCCCCTTAGTATAAGGGGGGGGTAGATTTCTGGCTAGGTCTAATCACAGTCCCAAAAGGGGTAGGAGCTGCAGTGCTGCCAGCTTAGCTAAAATTACCTGTTGTTCCCACACCTCTTCTTAATCTTCCGACGAGGAAGAAGCTACCAGAGGGGGAGGGTAAACGACCTTTCTGGGTACCTTTGGAGCAGATCCTTTTCCCTTTGACTTCCCCTGCCCCTTCTTAGACGCCATGCCTGATCGTTATCGAGGCTGGAGCAGCAGCCCTGAATACTCCTAAAATGGCTGCCGTTCCATTAGACCTCGCCAAAATGGCCACAAGTTTTAGACCTTCTCAAAATGGCCACCAGTATTAGACCGTCTTAAAATGGCCACCGGTACCAGACCTTCCAAAAATGACTGCCAATCACAGACCTTCCCAAAATGGCCACCTAACTGCCAGCCTTCCCCAGCAACAGAGCAACTGGACATATTACAACACTAGGGGGACTAGCCTGCCTAAGTACCAGGGTCATTTGTTCAACTGAGAGTGGAATGGTGAGGGGGGGGGGGTTGGGCTAAGCCGGCAATTGGACCTTATGGCCACCACACAGGCCACTATAGGAGCTATCAGTGGGGGAGGGTATAATAGAAGGGAAAAACTGGGGACCCAGGCAGCCTCACCAACTGCCCCTATACCCACAGCACCTCCCAATTCACCCCACAACACAGGAGCTTTCCTTCCTGCTTTTCTTTTTTCTTTTTCTTTTACTAAAAGCGGCTGGAACTGCCCCAAGCAGCCCAGCCAGCCTCTGCCACCGATGCAGAGTGCACCACAGCCATCAGCGTCCCCAGTGTGTTCCCTCAGCAAACGCAAACTCCACTGCCGCCAATAAGCTGCTGCCACCGAGAGCCTCTTCAGGCTGTCGTCCCTGTCGCTGCGCTTGTCCTGATGCCAGTGAGATCCACCATCCAGGCCCCAAGCCTACAAAGGCTCCCCAACTGCCTTGTGCTCCTTCCTCTCCAAGCACGAGGCAAGCAACTGCCAGGGGTAGAGCGGAGCCAGCCTTTAAGAACTGCGCTGGCTTCGCTCCCCCATTAAGAGCTGAGGCTACACTGCAGCCCTTCCTCCATTCCTCCTCACAAGGAGGCAAAGGCGGCTCCCAGGAGGCATGCCGTTGGCTGCCTCCTATGGGGCCAGTTTCATCCGCTTTCATTGGATGGTTACATGTCTATATCTAGCACAACAGAACACATGTGCATGTGTAAGAGAGCAATAGAGCATGGGAATGATATTTTCCCCATGGATGCTTTAACACCAAAGATTTTCTTCCCATCTGGGGGCTCTGTTTCAGTTTAGGATGCTCCCCCCAAGGAATAAACTATGGGTGGCAATGAAGCACAACCCTCCCTGTAATTTCCTGGGGGTGGCAGTGTCCCTTCCAGGCTGTCAGGCTCTCCCATATTTCCCAGCAGGCCGTCAGGCTCTCCCATATTTCCCAGCAGGCACTGCTCAGGGTGTCAGGTTCTCAAGTTCAGTCAGTCCTGGCTTGTCTTTGTAGCAACTTAGCCGTTTCCTAGGAGGCACAGGGCTGGCTTTGTTCTTATAAAAATAGCAGGGGGAAACTTTTAGTGGATAATACTGTATGTGAAGAAACAATATATGAGTGTCCAAAACCTTGGCCGGGAGACTGATTGATGGGAGATCTACATGCCTACCCATTGCCACAGGGGCTTGCACCCACCTTGGTGTATCAAGGTAATTTCATCAGCAAATGCAAGTCTTCCTGAGTGCAACATCTCTCCCTTATTATAAAAGAGTTTTGGGTGCCAGAATTCTAAAATTGGCCCCTTTAGTGTTAGGCCGAAAAAACTGCCACTCGGAAGACACTGGCTGGGTTCATTGGCTGCTTTGTGCAGTCCCGGCCAGCGTTCCAAGGTCATTTACATATGGAAGCTGATTGGACTACACTCCATTCCACACCACAAACTCACCCCCCCCAAGGCAGTTGGAATTTTCAGTTGGGAGAGGAGAATGATGTCAGCTGCTCCCTAGGCAGAGGCTGTGTGTGGGGGGGGGGGGTTGTAAAGACAGACAGGCAGATAAACGTTGGCTGATGGTTGCCAACTCCAGGTTCGAACTCCAGGACATAGGGTTGCCAACTCCAGGTTGGAAACTTCCAGGATATTTTAGGGATGAAGCCTGCTGAGGGTGGGATCTGAGGAGGAGGAGGAAGAGGGGGACCTCAGACAGATACAATGCCATGCTGCCCACACTCCAGACAAGCTGTTGCCAGTCTCCAGGTGACAGCTGGAGAGATCTTAAAGCTTTGGTGCTACTTCAAAGTTCCCCAGGAGCCCAAAACAGAGAAGTGTTTTGGAAAATCTTGAGGAATTGTTTGGTGCATTTACGATGGGGCTCCTGGGGAACTATTGTTGCCAATCTTGGCCCAGCAGCCATCAAACCATTCTCTTCAACCCCCTGCTGTGCAGCTGACTTTCCCCTAGGGTTGCCAATCTCCAGGTGGGACCTGGAGATCTCCCACTGCTACAATTGATCTCCAGATGACAGAGATCAGTTCCCCTAGAGAAAATGACTGCTTTAGGAGGGTAGACCCTATGACATTATACCTGCTGAGTCCTTCCGCCCCCCCCCCGCCCAATGCTGCCCTCTACAGAATCCACCCCCCAAACCTCCAGGTATTTCCCTCCTTAGAGCTGGCAACCCTACATTCCCCTCAGTGCCTGTTGGGAGTGGGTGGTGGGGGAGGGGAAGGGAGTGGGCGACCGGAGGCTTCTGCCTCCTGTCTCCGGTCCTGGAGTGGGGGGGGTGGAAACGGACCCGGCAGCCGGAGGCTTGCACCTCCAGTCGCCGGCCCTGGAGTGAGTGGGGTTGAGTGGGGGGAAACGGACCCTGCGGCCGGATGTCGGCCCTGGAGTGGGTGGGGGTGG
>NW_015164701.1:620453-639249 GCF_001447785.1 Gekko japonicus
TAGAATGCCATAGACTCCTCCCTCCAAACCAGCCATTTTGTCCTGGGTAACAATTGTTGCCAATCTCCAGGTGAGGGCTATAGATTACTCACAATTACAACTGCTCTTCAGGTAGCAGAGATCAGTTCCTCTGGAGAAAACAGTGGACTCTGTCATTATACCCTGCTGAGGTCACCACAGCAAATTGACACTGTTTGCCCAAAGCCAGAGCACTGCCCCAGAGCCTCTTTCTAGATCTCGTTGTATTGCTTTCACAACGGGCTTTACTGCTAGTCTAATTATAATCAAGCAGTCAGGTGAGCTGATTACCTTTTGCTGACCTTTCCTGAATACATAAGAACATAAGAGAAGCCAATGTTGGATCAGGCCAATAGCCCATCCAGTCCAACACTCTGTCACACAGTGGCTAAAAATACCAGGGGCCATCAGGAGGTCCACCAGTGGGGCCAGGACACTAGAAGCCCTCCCACTGTTGATCCCCCCCAAGCACCAAGAAGACAGAGCATCACTTGCCCCAGAGTCCCTATCTATACCTTGTGGCTGATAGCCACTGATGGACCTCTGCTCCATATGTTTATCTATTTCCCTCTTGAAACCGTCCATGCTTGTAGCCGCCACCACCTCCCGTGGCAGTAAATTCCATGTGTTAATCACTCTTTGGGTGAAGAAGTACTTCCTTTTATCTGTTCTAACCCGACTGCTCAGCAATTTCATGGAGTGCCCACGAGTTCTTGTATTGTGAGAAAAGGATAAAAGTACTTCTTTCTCAGCCTGTTCTATCCCATGCATAATCTAATAAACTTCGATCATGTCACCTCTCAGCTGTCGTTTCTCCAAGCTAAAGAGCCCCAAGGGCTTTAACCTTTCTTCATAAAGAAAGTGTTCCAACCCTATTATCATTCTAGTTGTCCTTTTCTGCACTCTTACCAATGCTATGATATCCTTGTGAGATGTGACCAGAACTGTACACAGTACTTCAAATGAGGCTGCACTGTTGATTTATACAGGGGCATTATAATACTGGCTGATCTGTTTTCAATTCCCTTCCTAATAATCGCCAGCATAGCATTGGCCTTTTTTATTGCAGTTGCATGCTGTCTAGACATTTTCATTGAGTTATCTACTACAACTCCAAGATCTCTCTCTTGGTCAGTCTCTGCCAGTTCGTACCCCATCAATGTGTATTTATATTTAGGATTTTTGGCTCCAATGTGCATCACTTTGCACTTGGCTACATTGAACCCCATTTGCCACGTTGATGCCCACTTGCCCATCCTTGACAGATGCCTTTGGAGTGCCTCACAATCCTCCCTGGTTCTCACCACCCTGAACAACTTCGTGTCATCTGCAAATTTAGCAACTTCATTGCTTACTCCCAACTCCAAATAATTAATAAACAAGTTAAAAAGCATCGGACCGAGTACTGATCCCTGTGGTACCCCATTGCTTACCACCCTCCACTGAGAAAATTGCCCATTTATACTCACTGTTTCCTATTAATTAGCCAGTTTTTTATCAACAAGAGGACTTGTCCTTTTATCTCATTACTATTGAGCTTACTTAGGAGCCTTTGATGAGGAACTTAGAATAATAGAATCACAGAATGGTAGAGTTGTAAGGGACCTTAAAGGTCATCTAGTCCAACCCCCTGCACTCTGCAGAAGCATAGTGGAAAGATAGCCCTACAACATATCCGAAAAGTGGTTGTCCAGCCTCCAATTGAAAATGTCCAGCGAAGGAGCATCCAACACCTCCCGAGGCAGACTGTTCCACTGCTCAACCACTCTTACAGTTAGGAAGTTTTTCCTGATATTTAGCCCGTACCGACTCCCTTGTAATTCCCACCCATTAGAGCTAGTCTTGCAATCCGGAGCAAGAGAGAATAGATCTGCTCCATCTTCTACATGACAGCCCTTCAAATACTTGAAGACTGCAATCATGTCCCCTCTAAGCCTTCTCTTTCCCAGGCTAAACACACCCAACTCTTTCAGCCTTTCCTCATAAGACTTGGATTCCAACCCTCTCACCATCCTGGTTGCCCTCTTCTGAACACGCTCGAATTAGTTTTCTTCACAGCCACATTACACTGCAGGCTCATGTTTAGCTTGTGATCAACCAGAACACCCAGATCCCTTTCACATGTGCTGCTGTCAAGTTAAGTCCCTCCCATTCTATATCTGTGCCTTTGATTTTTTATACCTAAGTGTAGGACATTGCACTTCTCTCTATTGAAATTCATTTTATTTGTCTCAGCCCACTGTTCCAGCCTATCTAGATCATTTTGAATCCTGAGTCTGTCTTCTTCAGAATTAGCAATCCCACCCAGCTTTGTGTCATCTGCAAATTTGATAAGCATACCCTCTATGTCTTCCTCCAGGTCATTTATAAAAACATTGAACATCACCAGGCCTAGGACTGAGCCCTGCGGCATTCCACTCGAGACTTCCCTCCTCGTAGACACAGAGCCATTTATGAGCACTCGTTTGGTACGATTTTTCAACCAACCATGAATCCATCCAACGGTTGCACCATCCAGCCCATACTTAACCAGCTTATCCTCAAGGATATCATGACAAACATGGTCAAATGCTTTACTGAAATCTAGATACACTATATCCACAGCATTGCCAGAGTCAACCATTTTAGTAACTCTGTCAAAAAAAGGAGATAAGGTTGGTCTAGCATGACTTATTCTTGATAAACCCATGCTGGCTATTACCAATTAACTCATTCCATTCAAGGTGCTCACAGACAGAACATTTAATAATCTGCTCTAGAATTTTCCCATGTATTGATGTCAAACTGACAGGGCTGTAATTTCCCGGATTTATCAAAACTTTATCGAAAGCTTTCAGAAGTCAAGGTAAACAACATCTATTGGGTCCTCCTTGTATACATATTTGTTCACTCCCTCAAAAAATGCTAACAGGTTAATGAGACAAGATCTTCCCTTACAGAACCCATGCTGAGTCTGCCTCAATAGTTTTTGTTCATCAATGTGCCTACTAATTCTTTCCTTAATAACAGTTTTCACCAGCTTTCCCGGTATCGACGTGAGACTGACTGGCCTGTAATTTCCCGGATCTCCTGTGGAAACCTTTTTAAAGATGGGAGTGACATTTGCTACCTTCCAGTCCTCAGGAATGGAGGCAGATTTTAAGGAAAGATTACATATTTTATAAAGAGATCCACAAGTTCACATCTGAGTTCTTTCAGAACTCTCAGATGTATGCCATCTGGGCCTGGTGATTTATCAGTTTTTTAAATTGTCTTCTAGCCTACGTATTTGCTCCAAACATGGGGAAAGCTTCCACCTTGCCAGGCCCTTTGTTCACCCTGTCTGGATGCAATCTGCTTTTTTCACCTTTCTGGGAAGACCCCCCCCCCACTTAGTCAGAGCCAGGAAATCCATTGATTCTCATCCTGGACTTATCCCTGAATTCATGGA
The DNA here is from genome assembly GCF_001447785.1 of Gekko japonicus. Lineage (NCBI taxonomy): Eukaryota > Metazoa > Chordata > Lepidosauria > Squamata > Gekkonidae > Gekko > Gekko japonicus. The sequence continues at coordinate 623,902 of NW_015164701.1, forward strand.
CCTTATTTTTTTGAAATTATTTTGTGATAGCTCCTATAACTTTTTCTTTTTTTTCTTTTTTTCCTTTTAATTATATTGAACTTTATTAGAAAATTCACAGATTTACAATTATAACAATAAACATTCTGCTCTGCAGGGCAAACTGTGCAGTCTCATCCTTTCCACTTGCACAGAGGCTGCCAACTCCATTTTTCTTTCTCTGGGACTTTAGGACATTTTCTTTGGCATACAAGAGCACCCCTCCACTGTTTTTACCTTATTTTTCTCTTAGGATCTTTGGAAATTCTGCCTAAAGCTCCTACTCTCAACCAATGTTCCCTCTAAACTGTGGAGTCTTGTGAGCAAAAATTCTACTTTGTGAGCTACTGGCATTAAAGTTGTGAGTGAGCAATTTGGCTACTACATAAATTAGTTTGCTCTGGAGCCATCCATCCATTGTGAATGTGTGAGCTGCAGGCTAAAAAACTGTGAGCTAACTCAGCTTAGAGGGAACACTACTCTCAACCTGTGGATCATCGAAACAGATAATGTACTGGAAGTTAAGGTGATTTTGGCATCCTAGGAATGCAGCTTTAAAGGAACAGAAATGGAGGCGATGGGAATATTTCTGTCTTTCACCATGTGTGTTGGGGAGGAGGGCGGAGGCATGTGGCTTGAATGCTGAAAGTTAAAGTAATTTTGATATCTTGGTACTCTGTGTGTCTGTACATAAAGGGGGGGGGGAATAAAGCTGGTTTCCCAGATATGGAAAATGATTTGTAATCAGTTCCTCATCCTTCTTGGCAATACTATCCTCTATACAGCCTGAATGAATCATATCCAAAGATTAGGTAGGGCTGTGGCTGAGTAGAAGAGCATCTGCTTGGTATGCAGATGGTCCCAAGTTCAATCCCCAGTATCTCCAGTTAAAAAGGTTCAGGCAATAGGCTCCTATCCATTCTAATTCAAAACTAAGCTCTCAAGAGTTAAAAAACATTTTATATAATTATCTCACAGTCATAGTTACCTACCAGGAAATTAAAGAACACTCTACTTCCCATTATGCCAACCAAATAAATTCAAATAACTCCTCACTTCAACCCACTGAACCTATCCTGTCTTGGAGCTTTTCTACCATCCCTTAATCAAAGATGGCACCTGAGTGGTGGGAGAGAGGTACCAACAAACATAGTGCACAGTTTTTGTTTACTTTAATACCCACTCTCTTTTCAGAGGAAACAAGATCCAAGTTCTAATAATATCTTCATGTGGTCCCAAACAAGTCCCCTTCCGTCTACCATCTTATCATTTAACTTGGTTCCTCAGGGCGACGCAGTATCCGACTTTCTTGCTTCTCCAGGTTGCTGGTTTCAGCACGTCATCTGGGCCTTTTCTTGTTTTTGTCCCTGTCAGCACACACTCTTGGACCCTGGGATCTTCCAGTGTCTGTTTTCAAGTAATAGCTTTAAGCGGTTGCCTCTCTGCATTATGATTATGCACAATGCACATAATTTTGGGAATCCATCTTAGGTATGAGACTTTGTCCTGTCTACCTCAGAGTAAAGGAACATGGGTTCTAAGACATCCAGCTTGCTCTCTGCAGCTTTTTCTTTTTGCACACTTTAATTCCATTGGCACACTGTCAGATCAGCAGCACCTATTCCATTGCTATGGCACCAGGCTCTTTCCATTTAGTCAACTTCTGAGATCCTTCTCCACTTGCAAAAGGACTTAAAATGAAGTTACTTTATAACAACACTATATTAGGACATTTTGATAGTGTCTTCTTGTTCATAAAACCTTTTTTTAAAGGATCCTTTCAGTTTCACACCTCTCAATATTAAAAGCCAATTTGAGTTGGTGACACTTTAAGCTCTTCCTTGAAAGAATGGGAACAAAACCTTGAGTGCTATCTTGTCAGCATGTCACAGCAGTTTCTGATAAGAAAAAGCTACATAGAGTCAGACGATGAAAACCATTTTCTTCAAAATGGCAGACACCTGAAAGTGAAAACTGAGAGTACTTTAAACTTCTCATGGCAAGACTCCTCAGGGTTAATTGGGCTACATTAACAGTTTATGCATTCCTTTCCTTTCCTTTATCCAGTAAAAGCTCTATGACTCAATGCCTTTATGAACTTCAAAATACGAGTGCTAGGCCCCGGTCACACGGGCCAGATAATGTGTGGGGGAGGCATGGCTGTTCACCCCGGAGCAAAATAAAGCACAGTAGCCCAATCACATGGTCCACCAAGTCTCTGTGCTTCGGCTGTTAGCTGGCGATCACACGGCGATGCTGCAGTGTGGCAAAGAAGCGGTGCGGCATGATCACACAAGCGTTTTGCATTTGTGCGCATGCGCAGTTCCGTGGCGCAGCACTGCTTTCAGTTTCATGTTTGTGCGCATGCGCTTATGAAAAACATTTGGTTTGCGATGGGACATGGATGGGCACCGGATGCCATGGGATACTAGCGCTTCCGCGATCAGACGCCCACATGTGCCACAAGTTTTCCGGATACTAGTGCACTTTCCTTGGTACTTTTTAACTCCGCATCTTCAGCGGGACGCCACGGGTTGGCCACAGGTGCGCTACACTTCCCAGATGTTGCGGTGTGATCACGCCCCGAAAATCAGGCTGACATTCATGCCTTTCACGTGGTAAATTCTCCATTGCAATTTTAGGCATGTGGTTAAAGAAAACAAAGTTTTACAACATTTATAACATATTTGAATACATATTCAAAGGAAGTGCCCTCCAAGGAAATGTGCTTTCTGAACTGGATGGACAGCATTCTCCAAAGTGATCAGCAGCTTATTTAGGCATCTTATGACCTTCCCAATGGCATCGTTTGAGGAGTTCACTCTCATTATGTAGTGAACAAGCACATTGGGTTACAGAGACTTTTTCTGAGGCACAGTTACTATCCTGATAGTGGAGTGATTGCAGCTTTATTGTCAGCTCTTTAATCCTGGGAAGGCTATAGATACTTTGCATAGAACGGTACACTATACTTTTATTTCCATAATTTCTGATCCTCCAACCTCCTGGAAAGCAAAGCTTGTCACTATAGTCTTTTAAAAGCCTTTTTAAAAAAACTTGTCACTGTAGCCTTTTAAAGCTTACTATAGTCTGTTACTATACCCTGTTTAAAAGCCTGTAAATATGGCTCTAGAGAGCTCCTGCTGTGATGGCTACATGTGCATTTGCAATGTTAGGTGCTGCAGGCCCAGCTCAGATACTCACCTGTACCTTCTTTCTTGCCACCCGGTAGATAATGTTCCATATGTCATACCACATATAGTCCATGGAATCACTGTCTCCTTATTTTGAGGGATAAGAAGCATACAGATCAGGTGCACAGGGAAGAAGGGTGAAACTGTTCCTCCATCATCACAAGACTGTCACTGGACGGGTAAGTGTTTGAACTGGAACATGGAACAGTGTTCTCTAGCAGTAGCAGTTGGATATTTTCTTTGCACCCAGTTTCAGCACTATTGGCAAGTGGTTTGGGCACTCAGTTGAGCACAATGAGATATCTGGGAGCCACTAAAGTAAACAGAAATGAAGACTTTGTTTACTCATTTTATAGGACTCTGTTCTACAAATTGAAATGTGTAAACACAGCCTGAGGCTGAAGTAAAATACGTTGAATTACAGTGTTTAAAAACAGGCCCTCAAGTTTTAGGAAGCAGCATGATGCCTTCATTCCTAAGAAGGTGATTAGTGATTTGTTACTAACCACTGCAATGCTTTATCTGTAGTTGTCACTTTTTATGGCAGCAGCTGAAATTTCAATCTGATCAATATTTTATGTATCTCATATAATATTTTTATGTTTTATTTTATGGTTCTATTGTGATGGATATGTTTTATAATTATTTTTATCTTGTAAGCAGCTTTGAGGGTGGTTTTAAAGGAACAGACATATAAACGAATAAATCAATTCATACAGGTAGCAGAAATAGATGTGGGACGCTGATGTAGCCCATTGTCAAAGGATTATAAAGAAAGCTGCATGATAATTTGAATGTTCTATCATAAGCCTCTACAACTACTATCTCCATTATATCAGACAATTCCATCACTTTATTTTTGGATCACACTGAAAATTAGGACACTGAAAATTAGGGGGAAAATACAAAAAAGAAAGGTATGTCTATAGGTTTTTGTTGATTTGTTCTGTGACCATGAAAGAAACTTTAGTGATGTACGATAAAATTCAACAAACTTTCAGAAACAGTCTGAAATACTGAATACAGATCTTGATTTCATCCCCCCCCCCGTAATATACAGAGGGAGTGGTATAGAAGCCAAGCTCCAACATAGCTAATCAATCTTTGCCTCTTTCTTTCATCTGGATACTACAAGCAGGGACCCATAAGAAACTCAGCTTCTCCTACAACCTTCTGCCCCACCACCATTTTCATCCTCCCCCTCTTCCTCCTAATCCTCCCATCATCTGTCTTTCCCCTCCATCTCTGCTGCCACTGCCTGATATCTTTACTTGTGCTGACAGATGAGAAAGCCAATTCTGCGGTGTAGGGCCACATTTCTCAACCTCAGAGAGATTTTCTTGCTGTTTCTGAGTCATTCTCTGGGTCTTTCTATTGTCTGAAGTGCAGCCATGTCAGAAACCTCCAGTAGAAAAGAATAAGAGTCCAGTAGTGCCTTAAAGAGGTGAGCAGTGACTCACAAAAACTCATACCCTACCACAAATTTTGTTAGTATTTAAGGCGCTACTGGACTCTTACTCTTTTAAGCTGCTACAGACAAACTAACATGGCTAAGACCCTCTGGAAGCCCACCCTGGAGGAACATGCCATGCCAGAAAGTTCAGATGAGACCCCAGAAAGATCTGTCCTGTTCCATTCTCCCAAAATACAGGGAACATGCAACAAACATGCAGATACACATATGCTCAGCATAGCCAGGGTGATGTAATGTAGGCATGGGGAAGTTAGTTTGGACACCCCATAGAAAAATAGAACCTTAGAGCATCCCAGTGTCAGCCCTCTTCCCTGGTGCAGGGGAAAATTACTGCCAGCTGGCCTTGGAGAAACCCAAGTATCAGAGTGCGCTGACTGGACAGGTATACCTGGCTTTGTGTGTATGTTTTCTTTTTTTCTTTTTTTAATTGCTTTTATTTACTGCATATGTATAGGGAAGGGGAATAGGGAATCACTAGAAATAAAAAAGGGGGAAAACCTATGGAATTAAGACAAGGAACATTCTACAATAGTAACATTCTTAAATGATGTTCTTACGTGAAGTCAATATCAAAATATAGATACAATACTGTAAGTAAGGTTTTCTTAACAAAATTAACTTGAACCATTACTGCTAAAGTTTAGGTAATTTCTATGCCATTATTATTATTTTTAAACTTTCATAATTATTTTTTCACATTTATTTTTCTTGTATTTCAGTTTAACTTTAAGCAATTTGGGAGCAGCCTCTCTTTTTTCTGAGTCTGAGCGCTCAGAGGTCTTTAGCTTTCTGGGCAGAATTGATCTTCATCTTCTTTTTGTTGTGTTTAAATATCAATCCTTCTGGGAATATCCATCAGTAGGGAATGGAATTTTTATGTAGAAAAAAGGTTAAGTCCTTATATTGTCGCCTTCATTTCCATATCTCAAATGGAATATTCTTTAAGATTCTCGCTTCTTCACCTTTGACTTTCAGGGAAGCTAAAACAGACCTGTCTCCTGTGGCATTTACTGACAGAAACCAGGGTTTGAAGGCCATCAATAATGTTGTGGTTGCATAGCAACCCCCACAATAGTCAGTGTGATTTTAAAGGCATTCGTTTCTTAAAGCTACAGTTCTTGCTTCTATTATTTTGTGTGTGTGTGATTAACCTCATAATATTTTTCATTTTGTTTTTAGATTTCAAACTTTTCTGCAAGCTTTCCTCAGGCTTGTAGAATGGCTCAGGCAACACTAGTGGCTCATGCTCTTCCTCCTTACCTGCCTGCCTCTAGGTTTACACAGTGGCAAGGACGGCAACGGATGTTTCTGTTCCTCCTCTCCAGCCCTTCTCCTCTGGCAACCAAGAGCCACCATTGCCTCAACTACTGTCCTCCCTCCTGGGAGACCTGGGAGAGTCATTTCAGAGGAACCCCCTCCTCCCCACTATCTGGCTATCACTGTTCTTTGCCAGGCTAATTCAGGTGCATAGTCTTTGCAAGTGCAGATAATGTTCCTCTGTTTGTAGGAATTTAGGGGGCCCCCACCTTCTAAAGGTTCAGATTTTCCTGCAAATCTGGGGAGTCTGGACTACATAGAATTATCTATTTTCTCCCTACATGGCCCCAGTCCACAGATCTAAGTACCCACAGATGGGGCCCTGTTGTGAATTAGAAATATTGATGATTACCACGTTAAATTCTCTTACTAACTTCAGGAATTGGTCTTCTTTTCCCTTCCTCAGTATCCAAAAGGTAAATCTCATCTAAAATATTCTGTTTCAAATGTCTGGCCTCAGAATATGCATGGCAGCAGATTGAGAGCTAATTTTGGAATGATGAATTTGTTGCAATGCCAATAGACATCTGAAGAGAGGTTAATATAACCTAGGTTGTTTGGCTGAGGAGATCAGATGGGGAAAGTGAACAGGACTCCCCATCAACAGAGGCAGGAATGGCAGCATGCTGCTCTGTCTTTGCCAGACAGTTACAGCAGAAATGTTAGAGGCAGCAGGGTGACAAGCATAGCATGTATGCAAATTGCCCAATTAGGTGTAGCCTACTATTGAAGAACTATTTGCAAAGGCAACAAAACACAGCTGAAATTCATTCAGCAACACTGCAGTGTTAATTCTGAATTTGTCCCAGATAATAGAAGACTTTACCATGTGTGTGAGTGTATGTTAGTTGGTATGCTAAGAATTATCAGGATCTTATGAAATATGCAGTTCTAAAAATGTCAGCTACCCCGTGTACATAATAATAAGGGTGTGACAATCAGGAACTGTGGTAAAGAACAAATGTTTCTCCCCCTGGCTCCAGTCACATACGAAAGGTCAAGGTTTTCATACATGCAGTGCAGGAGTCAGTATCCTATGTTGGTCCTCAGAGACCTGATCTTTCAAGGAGCCAAGTGTCTTCTATGTCACATACTGAGGTTCTGTTGATTATAGCAGGCTACCATTGGGATTTGAAAGTACACACATCTCATTCTGTCAACTGCCAAATGCAGTGTATATTCTTTTCCCCCCTCTTGTTACTTTATTTCACCTTGCATTATGAAGTTAAATGATTCTGAAACATATAAAGCAACAGGATGATTTGTATTCACACACACTGTGTGGGAGAAGACTGCATAAACTTTTTGTTTTTTAAGTAATTCTAGTGCTAGAATTTTTTTGTAATTCTACTGCTTGGTCAGTTGCCACAGTCCCAGCATCTGAGTACTTTCATAAACAGTTGAAAAGATATCCATTTCACACAGCATTCAGACAAATGAAAAACAAACATTAGACCACTTTTCACATATATGTGTCCTATGACCATCCAGTTCTTTTGTTTATAGGAATCTACACAGCAATTTCTCCTCAAAAGCAGGATCAAATTCTGAGGAGGGCAACCAAGATTGTTGGGGGTCTAGAAAACATATCCTAGAAGAAACAGTTGAAGGAACTTGGTCTGTTTAGCCTGGAAAAGAGAATTCTGAGGAGAGACATGATCCTGTTCTTGAAATACTTGAAGCACTGTCACAAGGCAAAGGCTTGTTTCTGTTGCCCTTAGAAAGCAAAGCTAGATCTACTGGTCTTGAGTTATAGGAAGGTAGGTTTTGGGTTGAACAGTGGAAGAAATTTCCTTATAGTAGAGCACTTTGGCAATTGAACCAATTACCAAGAGTGAGTCTCACCCTCACTGGAGGTCTTTGGGCAGAAGGTATCAGCAAAGAATGCTCTAGCTTTGGATATTCTGTACTGAGACTATATGAATCCTTTCAGCTGTCAGACCCTGTAAGTTTGATTGTTACAGTTGTTTTCAAACCTGCCCAGGTTCTACCACATATTGGGGGGAAACTGCCATAGAGGAACAGCAGGCTGCCCAAGAGAGCCACAAAGCCAAGGACCAAATGTGGATTATAACCGTGTCCCCCTACAAGAACAAAAATCAACGAAAGGCAGTTCTATATGGAAAGGTTATGCCATAGATGCTACCCTCCAGGAGAACTGACCTCTGTCTAGAGAGCAGTGTTAATTCTAGGAGACCTCCAGGCCCCACCCTCAAAATGGTAATCCTACCCAGGGGTCGTTTCGTAGAAAAAGAGCTAGGGGAACTCATTAGCATAACTCATTAGCATATGCCACACCCCCTGACATCACCAGAAGTGTGTCATAAGGCCACACCCCCTGACATCACCGGAAGTGTGTCATAAGGCCACACACCCCGCCCCCAACGGTCCCGGCCGCCGCCGGCCTTGCAGCTCCACTGCCGAATTCCATGAGGGGCTCGGCGGTGGACCTGCAAGGCCGGCGGGAGTGCAAGGAAGCCCCGCGAAGGCCCTCCCTGGCCCCAGGCAGGCAGGGGTGGGGAGAGGCAGGGAGGAAGCAACTTACCCTCCCTCTTCTCCTGCCTCCTCCTGGCTGAATGAGGGCCGGAAGCGGGGCAGCTGGAAGCAGGGGGCGGGGCTTCGTCATGTGCCCCACCCCCGTATCTCACCCGGGGGAACTGCGATCCCCCGCGATCCCCCCGAAATGACCTCTGATCCTACCTATTAACCACAGTTGAGGAAATAATTGAGCTCCCGGCCTCCCGGCAAAGCTGCTGGGGGGCTGGGAGCTGGTTTGCCACCCCGAAGGATTGCGGGGTAGCAATAGCAGAGCCATGATGCTGGGCATTGTGATGTGGGCAGGTGCTGCAAAAGCCAGGGCTCCGCTTCCACCCAGGGCAGTTACTTTGTGTGCTCAGGGTGAAGAGAGCACAAAGGCTGAGCTGCTGCCTTTTTACAAACCTTGTCCTGAAGCGGCAGCAGCAGAGACTGCAGAGGGACACTGGCGGCAGCAAAGAGAGGCAGTAGCTCTATTTCAGCAGCTCAGGCCACGTTGTTGGCCAGGAGTGTGGGCCACATTGGCCAGGATTGTCGGGCAGCAGTGCTGGGAGCCAGGGACATCGGCTATGCTGCTGGGAGCCATGGACATCAGGCCACGGGGGCCAGAAACGTCAGGCCGCTGCAGCGGTGGCCAGGTTTGTTGGGCCACAGTGGCAGCCAGGTTCATCGGGCCATGGTGGCAGCCAAGGGTGTCAGGCCATGTGGGGTTCACCGGGGCAGCTAGAGGATTGGGCTACGCTGGTGGCCGGTGCATCGAGGCTGTGCAGTGGCCTGATTCCCGGGGGCCGTGGTGGCGGCTTGGTCTTTAGGGCTGTGTCTTGCGGCTGCAAGGCAGTCCTCATTGGCCTGAACTTTGGGACCACGGGGGAGCCTTGCAGTTCCCAGTGTATTTAAAAAGAAAAGAAAAGAAAGAAAGAAAAAGAAACACCATTCACGGGGCTCTGGGAGGCTGCATTAGTAAGGCTGCTGGGCTACCCCCCTCTCACCTTTAACTTTATATCCACGTGCCCAGACCTTGCAGTGTCTAAGGGGTGGCAGTAGGGTAAGGCTGCCTCATGCCCCCGTTCTCCCTTCCCATCCTCTGCTGTTATTTAGGGCAGCTGTTTGGTTTTTTCTGGGCCATCTCGGCTTGTGGACTGGCAGTTGGTAGGGCTGACTAGTTTTTACTGTCATTCCCACCTCCCCATGGCAGACTTCATAGGCCTCTAGGAGCTTTCTTTAAGTGGGGCAGTTCTTGGGCGGCCAGTTTACCTTAGGTATTCCTAGCTTTTTTGGCGGCCAATAGGAGTTAAATTTGGTGGTAATTTTAAAGCAGTACTTTTGGCAGTTGATTCTATGAGTGCTTTAGGCTGCCAATTTTGTAATTTTAAAATAAGGAATTAAAACCTGAAAGAAAAGAGAAAAAATCCCCAGTCCTCTACTTGGCTCTGTCAGGGCTGTTCTCTCAAGGACAGTGCAGGAAGGAACTCTCTCAGCCCCACCTACTTCATGGGATGTTCATTGTGGGGGGGGGGCAGAAGGGAAAGGAGTTTATGGGCCACTCCGAAACTCTGAGTGAAGGGCTGAGTAAAAATCCAACCTCCTCGTTTCTTCCTCCATCCACTTTTGCTGGCATGGTTTTTAGGCTTGGATTTATAAGGGAATTAATCTCTATAATAATTGCCTTGATGGCATTTTGGGAGGGGATGTGTTTCAGTGAGGGACTATCTGCTTGGTATGCAGATGGTCCCAGGTTCAGTACCCAGCATCTTTAGTTAATTTGGGCAGTAGATGATTTGGGCAGTAGATGATTTGAGAGACCTCTTCCTAAGACCTGGAGAGCATTGGCCAGGCTGAGTAGGCAATACTCATTTAGTAAGCTTGAAAGCAGACATTGCTAATGAAGGGGTTATTTTTTATAAGAATAAAAAATCGATTCCCTACTTATTGCAACAGGGCTTATTTATATTTGAGACGGGAGATAGGGATTTCTATTCAAAATAACATTTTTACAGGGTTTTATTCAGGGAAAGACAAGGGAAATTGCCAATCCTCAGATTAAAATATTTGGCCCTAAGGCATAGGGATGTATGTTAGGTGTAGTGGTTGGGTAGCAGCGGACTCCAATTTGGGGAACCAGGTTTGATTTCCCATTCTTCTGCACAAGCCAGCTGGGCGACCTTGGGTCAATCAAAGTTCTCTGAGAGCTGTTCTCTCAAAAGCGGTTCTCTCATAGTCCCACCTAACTCACAGGGTATCTGTTGTGGGGAGAGGAAAGGAAAGACATTGTAAGCCACTCTGAATGAAGTGCGGGATGTAAATCTGGTCTCTTCTTTTTCTTCTCTAGAATAATATAGAAGCCTTTACTGGTATCTAACTGTAAACTACCAATAGAAACAGAATTTGAGGTGAGGGAGTGCAGCCAATAGGAACGGCTACTTGGAACTGGGTTGCTTGATTGAGCACTTAGTGTTTGGGGGAGAAATCAAGTGTAATCTGAATGGAAACAGCAGAATTGCTAAGGGTTTCCTTCTGTGATGGAATCCTTGTCAGCAACATGTGAATTTGACAGTGGCGAATTGGCTTAGTCCTTGTTATGTGTTAAGATTTGACAATATCCATTGCAATATGTCATTTGTTCCTTCTGTTTTCTGTTTTAGCAGGGATACAGTGTGACTTCCAATGTGATGCTGTGATCTGGGGAATTTGAAAGCCGGCTCATTGAAATATATGTCTTTGTTTGGTCCTATGAGCATTTTAACATAGGTTTAATAGTGCATTTGTCTTTACAGGGAGGTCCAGTGAGTTCACACGGCACGAAAGAGTTGTGTTGTTGCGACAGGCTGTGGAGGGTGCCGGCTATGATGCGGCGGTGCTGCCACAGCAATAAGAAAGGAGGCAGGTGGCTTCCATGGAGGTTCTGGTGGGGGCAAGGGTTAAGCAAGAACCATCGGAGGACCAGCAGGGCTTTGGGGGCCATGCAGCTGTTCTGCCCCCTCATTTGGCCAGGAAAAAGGCTACTTTCAGACATGGCAGCCCAGCCTTCCTCATGTATATATGGAATAGGGTCCACTGAGGACAGGTTCCCATTACAGTGAATGAACATACAGCCTGCATGTATGTGCATACACCTGTTTGTAAAAAAGAGCCAGTGCAGATATTATGTGTGCTTGTCCGTGGTCTTTAGGATAGGAACCTAGTTTCTACAAGAAATTATAGGTACCGTGCACTCTTCAGGGTAGGGTGTTTTTTTAATAAATAAATAAATATAATTATACAGGTTTTTAAGGTGACAACACGTTGTTGATTGACACTATCATGTTTTAAAAGCCAAACTAACTTTTTGTTATGGTGGGTTTCAGTGGTTAGTAGAACTGGGGAAAATTAAATACCAAGAAGTATTCCGGAATGCCTTATGGGGGCAGTCACTTGACTTCTAAAGCAATGAATACCTGTGAAAAATTATTTAAAGAACTCCAAGGCTCTGAGACAATGTTTCCACAGTTTGACAATCCTGTGGATCTGGAATTGAATCAGAGATGCTCTCTTCTGGAATAGAGCTTAGACAATGATAATTCTAGGCCTCAATTTCCTATCTTTCAGGGTGCAGGATTGTCATAAAATCCAAAGGAATAAGTTTTGTCTGCTTAATAGAAACGTAATGTGTGAAAAGGCGCAGCTGTAGTTTTTCATGGATAACATGAAATAACATCATGGATAATTAACATCCTTTTAAAGGGAGTGGGCTTCCTTTGCTACCCAGGAATATCAATAAGTTATTTCACTTGATCAGTGCAAACATAAGCCCTATGATCATTGGGGCAGTGCCTGACAAATCACAATGAGGCTGACCTTGCAATGATAAGAGCAAGGTGGGCTGGAGTGCAGATGGTCTGGTCGGCTATTCTGCATCGTCATGAAGGGCAAGGCCTCAGTGTTACAATCAGAGGCTTACCTTGCGAGGATAACAGCAAGGTGGCCCAGAGTACAGGAGGTCTGGTCAGCTATTCTGCCCGGCCAGGTATGGCACAATTTGGGAGACCCCCCACTTGGCGTGAAGCCAACTGCCAGATATGGACGGTCTAGGAAGGTGGTTTAGGGCAATTTTTGCCGTAGCCTGACATACAGAGTGAGTTCCAGGACCTGTATAGGGCTGACAGGGTGCACCTTTCAGAGAAGGGCAATGGGTTATTTTTACAGGTCTTGCGGCAAGGGGTTCGGTCAGCCTTGGGCTGTTAGGTGGAAGCAAAGGACAAAGCAGAGGCTTGGCCTTGGCAGTGGCAGGTTTGTGCAAGCAAGAAACTGGAACTGGTGAGCACCTTACGGCCTTTTCCCATTAGAGAACAGGGGGTCATCAGGAACTGCCTTCAGATTTTAGGGTCCAGGGTGGGGAATGGTGATCACCTCTAGGAACCTCTTAGGGTAAGGCTCCTCTCTGCAAGTTGTAAGGCTTCAGGGGTAGGCGTTCCCAGGTGGTGACCAGTTTTGCTGGGCTGCCAGTCACGAGCCAGATCGCTAGCTCAAGACCGGAGCTGGGTGACCTGCCTGTGAAAAGGGCAAGGAGGTTGGTCAGGGGAGTGACACCTGCCTTGCCTGTTCCGTGCTCGCTTAGCTGGTCCCTTGCCGCAATGTTATGTTAAATAGTTAATAAAGTGGCCCTTGTTTACTTCCAAACTGTTGTCTGTCTCGTTATTCAGATTGGGGGGGGGGGGCAAACGAGGGATGAAAAGTTGGTTAAAAGAAGGGGGAGAAAAAGAGAGAATATAGCAGTACTACCATCCCAGTTCTCCTAACCAGTGGAGATTAGCAGTAGGTAAAAGTAAGCAAAAAGAGAATAAAAAAACAAGACCCGCAGGAAAACTTTTACCCTTCACACAAATACACAGAGAATTTAAAATGCAAACTGTAGTTTGAAAATCAAAACAGTAAAATGTACAGTAGTTGAAATGATGGTATTAGGGGTAGTGTTCCCTCTAAGCTGAGTTAGTGTGAGCTAGCTCATCGTTTTTTAGCCTCCGGCTCATACATTTTTGTCTTGGCTCAGGAAGGAGGGCTCCAGAGAGCAAATAAATGGATGCAGCAGCTGAATGGCTTGCTCACAACTTTAAGGCCAGCAGCTCACAAAGTAGAATTTTTGCTCATGAGACCCCACAGCTTAGAGGGAACATTGAGTAGGCGCTATGTCTCCCCAAAGCCTCTGCCTCTGACCTGAGAAACAATTGCTTTTCCTTAGGGGAAGCAGGAGAAGCAAGAGAAAAGGAGGGGGGAAAGAGGGTCTGAGTGAGAACTACAGCTAGAAGACCTAAGAAACTGGAAAGGCTATCAGCAGAGAGTGTAATAGTTGGAGCAGACTGAAAGTAAAGGCAGAGAGCCTTTGGTCAGTATTTTATTTTATTTATTTAATTAATTAATTTATACCCTGCCCTTCCCGCGAGCAGTATTGAATGTGTTAGGAAAGCCCTGGGAAGAAAGGCCTGGGACAAAGCATGAAAAGCCTAGACCCGTGCTTAGCAACCCAGTTATTATTTCCTACCCCCTCTTCAACAAAGTTGAAGCCTCCCCATTAAGGCATTGCTGTTAACAAGGTGCCATCATATTATATGCACAGCCAAACTATTGATGTTGTCCACAGGAGGGCAACTAAAATGGTGAGGGAGTCTGGAGACCAAGTCCTATGAGGAAAGGTTGAAGGAGCTGAGTACGTTTAGCCTGGAGCGGACGAGACAACTAAGAGGAGATATGATAGCCACCTTCAAATATCTGAAGGACTGTCATGTAGAGGACTAGCCTGATACCTGTGCTTCACTACGGTATTTAAGTTCTGTCAATCCAGTTATAATACTGATGATGTGAAGTTTGAAATGTAACATTTGTTTCTCTGAAATGAAGTGAGACATATGTACTTTTTCTCTCTCTACCGAAGGACCTCTCTCTAGACCACATTGGTGGTTCTGCCCTCAGGTGCTAGGATCACCAGGCTGCTTGATGAGCTCACTCTCGAGCAGGCCACATAGAACTGTCTATTTAAGAAGCAGTCGTCTGTTAAGTCAACTCCTGCCACCTTCCACGAAAGTGATGGTCTCTCTACTTGTGTTCCTGGATTGTTTTGCTCATATGGAGACTGTGTTCTGAGCACCACAGGGTGATCTTCCTGGTAATTGGCCTGTGCAGCTCAGTGCACTGCAGGAGTACTATGTGCAAATGTCTTTGCCGCATTCCTAAGTAAGGAGGGGGCGGGGGGAGGAGTATTAGAAGCCACTGTGGAGGTGGGGCTGCACCCGACAGACAACTGCCTGTTAGGTGTAGGAGGTGGGGGGAGTGTGTTGAAAGCCACCCCACCTCCTCTCCTACACCTGACAGGCAGCTGCCTGTCCAGTGTAGGAGGGGGAGGAGGGAGGAATATTAGAAGCCACCATGGAGGTGGGGCTGAACCCGACAGACAACCGCCTGCTAGGTGTAGGAGGTGGGGGAAGTGTGCTGAACCACCAACTGAACCATGAACAGATACAAACTGGGAGGTTGGTTCACAAACCAAACTGGTTTGTATCAGTTTGTGAGCCATTTAAAGGTTAAACCTCTGCTTTCTGCTCTATGTTGCTTTTCATGGGGATCAGAAAGCAAGGGTTTAAATGGCTCAGCTGTTTTTCATGAAGAGCCACAAACTGCATCAAAATTCATGAAAGTTTGTGGCCATTCTTCAGTTCACAAATATTGCTTCACGAACCATGAACTGGCAAAAATTCCTGATGAACTTCAGTTCATCAGCCAGTTCATGCCCACCCTATAATCCATTGCTACCCATCCTTTCTCTGAAGCCAGGTCGGAACA
>NW_015164701.1:639296-673900 GCF_001447785.1 Gekko japonicus
TAAATGGAATGCACTGCAAGTTTCCCAGCTTAAACTGCAGAGACAAAGCATCTCCTTCCCATAGATCATTTGCTGCTAGGAGATGAAGTTGATAAAGGCAATGTCATTTAAGGGAACAATCTGGGCAGTCAGCAACAGATATATTACAACAAAGAGAAATATCAAATCTAAGATGATTTGGGAGAACACAAGGGGGGGGAAGGAGAACCTACAGAAGGAAAATGGATTAGAGAACTGTGTGAGAAAGGTACCTCCCTTAAAAAAACAAAAAACAAAACCTGCACTGTGGCATCCAGGCAAAAAAACTTTTTTGAAAGCACCCCCTTAGGCCTCAGTCAGTTTCCTCTTGCAGTACAATTGCTAAATGACATATATAGGTGCCTCCATACAATAAGGACCCTACTTCAATGTTTCCGGGTTCCAAAATAGAGACTAGACAAATGAGAAGTGGTTCAAACAGTTTCTAAACTAAGCAGAAATTCCAACAGGTTCATGCAAGTAATCTCAACTAACTGAACTGCCTTGCTAACATGTGACCCTAGGGAAAGTCTTCATATTAGCACACTAGACTAATATATGGGTATATCTTGAAAGTGCAAGTTCTATCACTATACCTGCTTTTCCCAATATTCACAGTTCTGTGGAGGTGCCTGCTCTTCTGCATATCATGGGGCTTTTTGGCAGTTTGGCTGTTTGTATGAACATCTGGGGGCATGTTCCTGCTGTTCTCTACATGCATACAGTGTTGCAGTTTTGAGCAATTTTTGCATTTAATTGTATTTTCATCCCATTGTTTGTATTTTTTCCCTCTGCCCTCTGTGCATTTGTCTTTCAGCTGAGAATACCACTTCATGTATTTGATGAAGCAGACTCTCTACTTCATGAGAGCCTATACCTCAATAAACCAGTTAGTCTTTAAAGTGTCAAAACACTGTTATTGTTAGTCTTGTTATAATAAAAATTATTATTACTATTATTTGGGTTTTGTTTTGTTAGAATGTTTTAAAGGTTTTTTTAAAAAAAAAATGGTTATTTTTGCCATAGACAAAGCTGTTTTTAAGAGAGAACGCCACTATCCTCTGTCTGGGGAAACAGCAAAAATTTTAGGGACCATTTGTTGCTGAGGAATCATGACAACCATTTCCCCATGTTTCATTCCATGCCACCGTAACATTTAGAAGCCTGGCACTACATGTACAGAAATAATTGCATAGTTCCTTCCTACCAATTGTCACCCATTCCCCTTTTCCCAACGCTGTTTTTCACAAATGACCAATTCTGAAATTTCTTTTCTTCTCTTTAATTGTGCCATGTTCCCTAGGCCTGCAGCTGTTCATAAGGCACAGTGCACGATCAGTCATTCATTTCTATGGTATGCTGGTTGCTATTTTTAAAAGAAATTGGAATGCCATGCTTTTTGTTCTGGAGCCCTGTTCATATATTATGTTTTCCTCCAGGGGATTCTTGTTTTGTGGGACATCACCTCCCATTTTTATTTTCTTAGCTAACACTGGCATGGTGACATATTTTTGGCATATGCTAACATTGGTAGTGACACACAGAAGATTCAAGAGCCATATTTTCCATGCCAGGTTCATCACATAATATAAAACACTGTAAGTAAAGGTAAAGGTTTCCCTTGCTCGAAAGCCAGTTGAATCCGACAGAGGGAATGTGGTGCTCTGCTAATCTCCGTTTCCAAGCCAAAGAGCCAGTGCTGTCCAAAGACATTTCCATGGTGGCTGGCATGACTAGATGCCAAGCTGCATGGAATGCTGTTACCTTCCCACTGAAGTGGTACCTATTTATCTACTTGCAATTTCTTGCTTTTGAACTGCTAGGTCAGCAGGAGCTGGAACCAGAGATGGGAGCTCACTCCATCATGCAGCACTCGGGTCTCAAACTGCTGAACTACCGACCTTCCAGTCTGCAGTTCAGCATCTTAACCACTTGAGCCACTGCAGATCCATATATAAAACACTGTACATTCTCCTAAAACAAATTATGGAAAAGCTGAAGATTTCTGTACTAATCCCTTGGTATGAACACCTGATGAACTAACATTATGGTCAAGTTTTCTCCCAGATAATAATCACCATGTCCCACATGTGAAGCAGATCTTAGCATTCTACAAACCCATCTATAGCTTAAATTCATCAGCAGGTTTTGGATGCTGTGAAATCAAACTCTGAAATATTCATTTGACTCCAAACAACTGGATTCAAAGATGCACTATCATGAGCAAAAGGTAGGAGGGGAGCTACAGTGTTTCCACTGAAGCCACACTTTCTGAGCTATAGCCCACTTGATATTCAAGGATCTCTTGTTCCTCAGGAATAACTTTTTGGACTGACATGGTAGATTACAGAAAGAGGAGAAAAGTGGGAAGAATCCATCCTGTGAGCTGAGCTCCAATTCTGGTTCTTTGTACAAACCCTAAAGCTTTCCTAGATTCACTTTAAAGTTAAATGAAATAAAATAAGAAAATTTATGAGCATTTTAGCTAAACCAGTGTAGCATCCAAATGCAGATATAGACAAACAGCAACTGGACTAGGCCCCAGCTCTGTGATTCTTAATAACAAGTTCTACTTGTTGAACTAGACTAGTTCAAGTGTAATGCAGTAAATCTGTACTATCCTTATTGTAGAACAAGATTTCTGACTGGTTCAGAGGCAAAGTACTAGATGCTCTGAATCCTGGTGGGTTAAGTGATCACTGCTTTCTAGAGGGTTGCATGCATTTAAGTGTGCATTTATTTTTCTATTTGTTAAATCATGCTACTTTATTGGATAAATTGAATGGCTTAGGTATAGCATCATCTGTAATTAATTGGTATGCTTGCTACTTAAGAGGGCACATACAACTTGTGTTATTAAATGGTGTCATGTCAGATTTAATGGATGTCATTATAGAAGTACCTCAGGGATCCATCCTTGGACCATTGTTATTTACGATCTTTATAAATGAACTGACAAGTCGGCATACTGAGTGCGGCGTTCATTTTTATGCTGATGACACAGTCCTGTTCAAGTGCTCCTAGTCATTAACTGAACTTGAAACTGACCTGTTCAGGGATTTCTAACATTCAGCATTACTTTGGTGTCAGATGGGTGGCTTGAGGGAGACAAGACAATGACATTAGCAGCATCCAATCTGTAGAAATTCAGGCCTCTTGGATTAAAAAATTCTGCAGTGTCATATATGTTTTCCTGTAAGACAGCCCATTAAAAATGTCTAGGGAGGAGGAAATTTTGATAATATTTGGCTCCATTTTTCCCTATGGGGAGTATTTATGTCCAGCTAAAGGGGCTGTTTTTTAAAGCTAATAGCACCAAAATTTCAGGAAGCTGCTGGTGCCAGTCAGCTAAATAATGCCTAAGTTTAAAGTGAATAAAACTGTCCAGTTCTGTAGGCCCCTGAACAAGGTGCCCTCAGCTATCCTCCATTGTTTCCTATGGGGTGAAATGCCAAGGTTTCTCCAGGGCAAACCGTAACCAAACAGTCAAGAGCAAGTAAAGCAACCACTGGCCAAAACCCTCCCAATACAAACTGAACCAACAAACCTAAAGAACCAATGCAGAATCGGGAATCCATGCAGAATCACAGGACAGTGTGACAAGAGAATTCAGCCAATGTACAACCCAAGATTCTAAGGCATTGCAAGCCTGAGAATCCACTGCAAACACAACACAAATCATCATGAGCAAAGAACACAAGATTGCAAGACCAACAAAACCAATTTCAAAGGACACAATAAAAGCCAAAACAACATGGCAAAACAACACAGTTCTTGTCAGAACTATGGCTTGCCCAAGGTCATCCAGCAGCTGCGAGTGGAGGAGTGGGGAATCAAACCCGGTTCTCCCAGATTAGAGTCCGCACACCTAACCACTACACCAAACTGGCTCTCTGGAGCCTTAAAATGCATGCTTCCGATATTCCTGGTTATTCCTGAAAGTTTCTGTGATTTTTGGGGGCCATTAATAAGTTATTTTTCAAATATATATTTGGACGAGATATATCCAAATGCACATTCCTACCATTTACTACAACTTTCTTCACTCTACCCACCCAAAGCTCCTCCTCAGTCCTGCTCATGGTTTCTCTTTTATTAGTTGTGATAGCTAAGTGGAACCTCCATATTCAAATGTAGTTCTCTGAATATCAGGTACTAGGCACAAAAAGGAGGCCATCTTTATGTCTTGTAATGATCTATGAACATGCACCATCCATATACATTGGCAGTTCATGTGCCACAGTAAGAGAAATCATATCAACATCGGATCCTATGACCATTTATTGTTCAAAGAATAAGAAACTTGGCATTGAGGCAGAACTTGTATGTCCTTGGGCATCCTGCACAAAAGCCTAGTATGGTTCCTTGAATAACATACATTCTCCTATTCAAGGACTGCCAAGAGAAAGAAGCTATGACTGAGCATTGTAGCTTCTGCACTATTGACCTTGGCTATTTTCTACTGAAACAGAAAATGGTTGATGTATGTGTATGTTCTCTCTCTTTCCCTCTCTTTTTCTGTCTCACACATGCACACACTCTTTTACAAGCACACTAAAATCATCCTCACAGGGCAATCAGGAAAATGTCTAATAGAATCCATGAAATGGTAAGTTTGTTTTCAGGAAGTGAAACCTAAACAATTCTGTATAATGCAGCTCTTCATTACGGGGACTGTACAGTTGCAGATATCTCCATTATAGTTGTTCAGAGAATATACCAGAGTTACTGTGCAATCCTTTGCAGACTTACTGCACTCTAAACCCATTGAAATCAATGGTGGATTTGGGAGCAGAGGCCATGGTTCAGTGGTAGATCATCTGCTTTCCATGTAGTTAAGATCCCAGGTTCAATACCTGGCATTCCCAGTTAAAAGGATTAGACAGTAAGTGATGTGAAAGACCTCTGTCTGAGACTCTGGAGAGCTGCTGTCAGACAGAATAGACAATACTGACCTTGACAGACCAATAGTCTGATTCAGTATAAAGCAGTTTCATGGGTAGAAAACCTCAGCATAGAATTGCACTGGTGCACTCCAAGAAAGGAGACAAAACTTAACAAAAAAGAGAATCTACTTTGTTTAAATGACAGTACCTGGCATGCTGCTTGAACTAAACATACATTCAATAACAATAATAGTTCTATGTATTATATATAGGGTGTTATTAGCTACCTTTTTAACTTCAAACATGCCCTAAAATAGCCAGTATTAAAATCATTGAACAATAAATTGCATATAATAAAACCAGCAACATAATCAATACAGCATTTAAACAAGCAGCAGCAACTCCAGCTCAAACCCCAGATTAGCCTTAAGAAGCAACAGGGAGTAGCAATATTAGTGTAGGTCAGCTTTGTAAAAACAAGATTGTCTTTTACTGTGTAAAAGGAAGGACTACAGTGGCTAAGAACATGTGAGATATCTTTGGTCTTCGGTATGCCTGCCTTTACATAGGATTAGACTGTATTTTTAATAGAAGAAAACAAATCCATTCTTATTTTTATCTTTTTCCCTTAGAACCATGCAATTGTCCATTTGGAGTCATTACCACATGCTAGATATGCAGCCTGCAAAGCAAAGAAGGGAATTCATTTTCATTCTGAATCTCAGAGAACTGGAAAATGGGTTACCTTTTCCCGCCATTAAAGATCATAATACCCTGCAAGGATGGTCTGCATAGTTGTTTAAAAGAGAACTATATTTGTTTTAATATGGTTATTACAGCTATATGTTGTGTTATAAGGTTTTAGGTGATAGTATTACTTGTATGCTAATCTGAAAGATAATGCTGTAATTTGTTTTAGTATTATAGAGGTATTTGCAAGAATGACTATAGTTAAGGGCCTAGAAGCATCTTTTTCTCAGTCCTTAAGCCCAATGTAAGGATTGTGTGAGGGGTTCTGAGGCAATTTAGTGAACATTATAATACATATTCTTTTGAACAGGTCTGAATTGCCGTTGAATTCTGTTCTTGTAGGTTTTTCTTTCCTTCCCATGCAGTCACCTGCATCTTCTGACATATTCAAATTTTAATCTGGATGTTTCTTTCCATTATTAAATCCCATGTACTATAAATAATATATCTCCTTTTTATCTGTTTATTCATTATTGAAAATCCATTGCCCAGATAATTATCTGTATTTTACCTGTTAAAAGTCAGTTTGTTCAAGGATTACATTAACAATATCCTACTAGTATGTGGTTATCCTTTTGGACAGCTCAATAAATGTTACAGATTGGCTACTTGTCACAGCAAAAACAGACAGGTTACTTGAATTTACAAAAGAAGAACATTTTTTGACTGTAGTTATTAGGCTACAAGCTCACAACTGTGTTCATGTTTACAAAGAACTGACAAAATAAGACTTTGGTACTGTTTCATGCAGTGAGTTGTTTTTTTTTAAATATAGCTGTTGAGTTTTACAGTCTCAGCTTTGAGGGGGTATGGTGGGGAGCTAATAAGAACAGTTGCTATGGTTTCATATAGATCTAAAAGGAAAATTCACAGTCATTTGGACAGCCCTTGTATCGGGTGGTGTATGGCTGAGTAATTAAAGCTAAGTCACTGTGGCATGATGTTTTCCTGAATTATCTATTTTTTAAAAATCCTGAGGAAAATTTTATGGATTGGCTTTAAGAGTCTGGATGCAAGCAGCTACAGCGGCATACATTTCATGAGAAGTAGATCTGCGCTATTCATGTTCATACTTCCCATATAGTAGGAGACCCAGCATGGCCAAGAGAGAATGGGAATATAGAGCCAAGACAGTGTATTGATCCTATATCCATGAGTATTAAAAGTATATGGTTGTTGGGGTTCCGGTATGGCGCGGCGACGGGTGGCTTTCAGGTTCCTCCAAGCCACCCAATCCCCCCTTGTCTCTTCTGGAGCCCCCCCCCAGTAAGGGTTGGGCTCCACCAGACCTCCCGGAGAGAGGACTGGTGCAGAGGGCTTTGTTTCAGCCTCTCCTGCACTCAGAAATGCGGGGAGAGGGGGTGATCATTGCTGCCCTGAAGCAGGAGCTTTGGGAGGAGTGTAGCATGTCTTCCATGACTGCAACTAGCCGCAGCCTTCTGTTTTAAACTAAGTTTAGATTACAATATTTATAGCAACGCAGACAAAGAATAACCTTTCTTGAACCCAGACAATGTCATGAGTTTGTGAGTACACTTGTTTTCAAATCTAACAGAGGAGACGACCTTTTATAAATTTACCCCTAATTTCTGTGCCCAAAGATGGAGCAGATTAGCGGCTGGAGAAGGAATGGGGGAAATATATGCATGAACGTTTTTTTTTTTTTTTTTTTTTGAGGCATTAAAAAATTATGTAGGAAAGGATACCATACATGATATCCAGACGGTTATTAAAGACTGAGCTATATAAATTGAAACCGAGTAAATAAAATGGTGTCTATAGAGGGAACAGAGGAAGAGGAGATTGATGATAATATGCAAGTGGGAGATTTAACTGTGGAACAATTTTTGAAGTTGCTGAGAGAGGAAATACAAAAACGTTTTGAGGCAGCTTGTGCCGACATATTTGTAAAACCACAGAGTGTGAATCAGTGATGGAAAATGATGAGGAATTGGTACAAGATACACAGAATGGTATGGAACAACAGGCTTGCCACATTAAGGAGTCACTTGTTGATATCCAGCCGGCATCAATTATAGATATGGAAAAGAAAGCAATGAGAAAGTCCTATGTAAAGACAGAGCTAAAGAAAAAGAGACTGCAAAGAAGCTTTTGTAGAGAAGGAAGAAAATGGGGGGAAAAGAGAACAAAAAGATATGCCTGGAAAACTAAGACTGAAAATAAAATATGGGACACAGAGAAGTTGAAACATAGAAAAGGGAACGTAGAAGCAAAGTAGTGCACATATAAAGAGAGAAGACATGTGGACTCATTGAGGCTAAAAATCAGATTACAAATCCACAGGAAAAAAGCAAAGATATATAAAAGATGGAATGTTATTTTTGCTGACTCGTGTTTAATTGGAAAAACGAAAACATGGTTCCTACTCTAATGTGATATTGAAGATTGCTCACCGAGGGTGTTTTTTTTAATTTTCTCTTCTCTTGTTTTTTCTCTCTCATTTTTGTTTTGTTTCCTGTTATTGTTCTTTTTGTTCATAAAATTGATTCTGTAAAAGTGAGAATTATAGAAGCAAGTGCTGCATAGAATGAAATAGGTAGTAATAGCAATGAAAGAGGACTAATTAGGGCTAAGCAATGTTAGAAATAAATTAATGGGGGGAAAGAAAAGTTCTCTTTTTTTCCTCTTCTGGGATATATTTGCTTAATTAAGTTGAAACAATGAGTAAGATGTGGTACTAGGCTCCTATATGTTGTGAAAACTTGGACAAACAAGGTATAGTCCTCTAGGGGAAGAATCGATATGAAGGGTGAATTGTTATAATTAATTTAAAAAGTTGCTTGTTGGCTTTTGTAAGTTTCTAAGCTTTCATTTATATATATTATATTAAAAATGATATCTTCAGGGAAGTATAATGAAAATTAAGAAGGGGTTTGAAATTTTATTTTGGTAGATGTAATTTATTTTGGGGGAAGTGACTATAGAATCTTGGCTATAAGGGAATATTGATATTGAAAATAAAGACGCAGGGAACTTATGGATTGTGACAATGAAGAGTAATGAAAAAGGATAAATATGTCTAGTTAGGTTAGTTAGTGTGTGAATGGTTGTGAGAACTTTACCTAACAAGAAATAATGTTTATTGTGAAAGGATAAAACTAATTTGAAAATGTGGGTAGTTAAACCTCAAAACGTGTTGTAGGAATATGTCACTAGCTGGGAAATGATATAATTTTATTTTCAAGAAGTAAGTGGTACTGCTGTAAGTAGAAAATGGCGGTAGTTTATGTTTTGTGTCTATGTTCCTTTTTTGTGGTATGTGTTTATCATTCGTAAAACTCAATAAATAGATTCCCCCCCCAAAAAAAAAAGTATATGGTTGTTGGAAATGGGGAAATCAGGACCAAACAATATGTTACAGTTTTTCCCTGGTGTGTCCCAGTCCAGATACAGGTATGGAGGCATACTCTTGAATTTATGTGCTTCCCAGATTTAGGTGGGCTGATCCAGACAGGGACCATGGAAAGAGGAGGCTTATTCCTCCACCACATGCCATTTTCTCAAGTTAAAATGGCCCAGGGAATGCTATTTGCCTTGTAGTGGAAACATAATGTGTAGCTCATCAGTACTTCCAACAGGACAAAGAGAGATTTCCCTGGAAAGCACATAACTTCATAACACACCCAACCAAGGGACATCCACCTGGAAAATGTAACACATAATTAGGTCCAGTGACTGAACAAAAAGAGTGGTACCAGAAATGGCGGGTCAGTAGAAATGATATAAATATAAAAATAAAAGTACTTTCTCCCCCCTATTCAAATCAATCTCTTCCAGCCTAAGTAGTCTTCCTCCCATGGAAGATTTGCTTAATTTGGTAGTAGGCTGTTGTGGCAGGAAGAACCTCCTTTCATTGACATCATTGGGAACTCAATTGCTAGATTCTCAAGAGCTGAACAGCAATTGTCTTTTTAGGCTAGCCTGGAGTACTTGTTATCCACCTAGCTTGTTATCCACCCATCAAGCCACTAGTAGCCTACTAGTTAAGTATGGCAATCAAAGGTCTACTAAACCTTCTCCTTCTTTCCTTGGGACAGCAAAGAGAGAGAGAGAGAGGACACCAAACAAGAGTGCCAACAAATCTGCAGCTATGAGTCAACTGATGGAAGGAAACAAGATTGAACCGTAATTACCATGAAGCATTTTTGCATGAAATCATTTGACTTGATTTTTTTTTTTTTTTTTTTGCTGTGATGACAACAATGAGACATTGATCTAAACAGTGACTGGCAATAGCCACTGCACAAGTAAAGGGAAATTGCCTTTTTGCTACAGCTTTCAATACTGTGAAACCTGTGGAGACAGAGAAAGGAAGAGAGGTTTGTAAGGCTTTTACCAAAGAAAACGGCAGCATACTTTCTGACATCACTGCCTTGCTAAGGGAGAGACAAAAACAGAAATAGTACAGGGTACAGACTTTGTAAAGGGCTCATGAGATGCACAGACAGTGTGAATTTGAAAGCATTTAGAAACTTAGACCCTGGGGGGAAAGGATGTTGAACCTTCACCTTGCCGTATGTTTTGAATGCAGTTCAAACTGCTTCTCCACTAAGAAATGTCAAAAGAAAATGGATCTGACGACATTTTGTTTGGAGGTTCTTGTATGAAAAACTGCCTCCCTAAACAGGCAGCAAAGGCAAGACAAGCTTTCTAAACACAAAGGGATACCAGGGGGATGGTTTCCCTAGCAATGATCCCCACATGCGTTCAGCACCCAGTACAAATGAATTATGCTTGCTAGACAAAGCCCAAACTACCTACTCTATTACTTGTAGGCTGGCAGTAAGACTATTTTTTTCATCAAGATACTTTGCATCATATGGCTTTTCTTTGAAGAAGCTGGCCTGTTACCAAAGAAGATTATGTTTTATGACATTTGGGAGTAAGATTCAAAAATATCGCTTCTAGAAAGGACATTGCTCCTGGGGATCCAAAGGAGATGTTCATTGCCCATGATGGATCCACCACAAATACACATCCTCAGGCACTTACTTGCCTGCTATCTTCACTATCCCCAGAAAAGCCTACCTAAGTCTTGGGTCGGCAGGAACAAGCAACACTAGATATGTTGCAACTACCATACAGTTTCCCAACAATTTATGAGTTGAGCAGCTTGGGGCAGTAGTAAAAGATAGGAGAGAGAAAGACATCTAACCTGCCCATCTTGGTCCTTCAGAGATGACAATGATCCGGTGTCAGAACTCAAGTGATCTGAGAATGTCAGGCAGAATTTAAGCAGTCATATTATTTGCAACTCTGTATAGAGCAAAGTACTGCAGAGAGGTTAATGACATCAGGAAGGAAGTATTTTTTACAACAGTATGTTAGAGCAGGTCAGGTGATTATCTTTGACCTCTCTAAAGCCTTCCTGGTCATTCTGATCTGAACAGCACTTCATTTCAAAGCCATCAGTTACCTGAACAGCATGGGTGCCATGTCCTCATGAATGTAATGTTTTCCACACAGATCTGATAATGACTGAAATAAGAGTGCCATATGGGAGAGGCAGGTCACTTGGAAAGCTGGTTACATTTGTTTGCTAATTCATCTGGCTAGACTAATGCAGCTCACTTCAATTGCTTTCTGTCCAACCATGGATGAAATTGCATGTATTACATTTTGACATATGATAGCCTGGATTAACACAAGGAGTCATGCTAAGGCATTGCAATATTGCCTCATGATCTTGAATGTGTGAAACTAAGGACTGGTTTCTGAGCCGTATTGTGCTTCTGAGAACCTTAAACTTCTTACAGACCCATGTGGAATATATGCTATTATGACCTGACACATAAAGGCCAATATACATGCTCCTGCCCCACCCTTTTATTCACCACGATAAACTGCCATTTTGCTGTCATAGCCATGCTTCAGCAAATAGGTGTAGTGTTTGTAAAATCCATTTCTTCTACATGTTGCAAAGTCATACATGACTACAACCTTGCCATTTGTACTATCCTCAAGCTACTAAGCATTCTTGAAATGAAAAACAGGATTTTGCAATTACATGTAAAAAATCAGCTCAGCTATTGGGCTTCCTCATTTATTTTTTTTATCCAAGTCATTTTTTTCTCAGACTTCAGCAAAGGGAAAAAATCTGAAAATGAGATAAAGGGTTTGAATCCAAACTGGTTACACTAGTATTTGGTGGGTTGCTCCCAGGAATTATTGATTGTGCACACATCTGCCCTTTTCTGAGTGAATGGAAATAACACAGTTTATGTGCACTAGCAGACATTACTGTGATACTACGGTATGAATAGGAGAGCTCACACATTTAGAGAGTACTTTAGAAAGCACTAGTGGTGAGATGCATTCTATGGGCAGATGATGCCTCAAGTCTTGATCACTTCAGATATAGATGGACCCATATGGCTCTGTACACTTTACTTCCTCATGAGAACTAACATCTCCAAAGCAGAGACTGGCATAAGAGAATGAAATGGCTTTATACTGCATTCCTTGAATGGTGCTCTGGGGACTTTAGTGATTCAGAGCAGTTTCATTTTGAAACCTTGTATGTAGGGCCGTGCCAGGTCAGACTGGCCATTTTTCTTAAGCTGCTGATAGTTTGGGGAGAAGGGGAAGTTGTCATATGATCTATTACAGTAGTTCTTTGTCACTGTAGGTCTTGTGGACTCTAAAGGAATTTTGCTACAGGCAATAACAGCTTGGCTTAGTACTATTTTGAGACACTGGGTCACAACAGTGAATTGGCCTCTGTGCATTTATCTAGGGTGATCAAAGTATTAATATTCATGAGTTCAGGTGTTTATCTTCCCAACACAGCCTTTACTATAAAGGATACTGTGGGGAGAACATTATCCCCTTAGTGGGTAGAAAGAACTATTCACTATCATTTTCTCTTGCTACTGAGAATGCAACAGAGCTGCTCAAATGAATTTTAGGGAAATGATTAGTTTCCCTGTTAGAGTTACCAACATATCTGATATGTGTTTTGAGCTGAACCATGGCTAAATACTTGGGTTTTCATTGAAATGGTTCAAAAGATAACAGCAGCTATTTGCATTAACCTGTTACATAATCTATTGTAGTTCTTTGTAAAATAATTTGCTGACTACCTGAGTTACAGCATATTACTTCAAAGTAGCAATACATCTGTGAGGCTGATAAAAGCCTGTTCTAATGCCCATAAAGGCTTTGAACAGTAGGGATGTGCAAATCAATTTTAACAACATAAGAACTAAGCCCAGACATTGCTTAAAATAATGAACTGAAAAGGGTTTACTGGATTTATGTTAAGGAGTATATGTGTATCTCAGAACATCATATATTCCAAACAAGAACTGAAAGAAGTATCAGCCATAAAAGTCAAAAAAGGCTCATCTAATACATTGCAGTCCATTGACCTTTTGAGAAATTTCCAATAAGTCCAAATGCCTAAACCTTATGTCTAGTTTACTATGAACTATATATGTATACTTGATACTACTTAATTCAGAACACCATAAGGCGTACCTATATGCGGAGCACTTTAATTTTACTTTTATGGATCCTGGATATGCTCAATGTTCTTGAAGTGTACCAGCCAGAATGGCATCACTGATCCCTTGCTGTCAACTGATATGAAGAAATACTAGCTAAACATGCAGTTTACACAGGATCAAGGATATTACTGAGATGTCTGCCCACCAGTTCGGTTCACTATCTGTTTGCCAGTCACAAACATGGTGCCAGTTATCCATTAATCAGTTTGCTGTTTGTGAGCAGTTTGAGCCAGTTCATTGGGTTACTTTTAAAGTATGCAAATAGTAAAGTACAGAGCAATCAGCAGTGTTTCACACAGATGCATTCTCACAGAGCCTAAGAGCAATCCTACTTTTCTGTCTCCACACAGTTCAGTTACCATTTCATGCCACTTGGGAACAAATGGTATAAATAAACAAAACAGTCAGACATCAGTTATAAGTAGACACTCGGTTTTTAAAAAGCCATACCATTTGATGTTCATTTAAGTCTGTGCTATTGATTTTATTTCACTGCTGTGCATTTACACACAGCCTTATTGGGAGGTGTAGTTTTCCCCCTCACATAATTTAATATCCTGACCTGGCCATCCATGACCAAAATCATTCTCATCTACTGTACAGATGCAAAAGCCATTGCACGACAAGGAAATGAAACTCCACCACCATGGCTAGAGCACCACTGGTCAATGGACAGACAAGTAGATTAACTGTTTGATTCACAGGGGCTTATGCTGTCAAACAAGGTATGTTACTTAAAGTGTTCACCAGAAATTCTCAGCATCTCTAAATATGCATAGTTACTTCTACAACATCATACTCCCCTCCTTCAGCTATTCCCATACAACCTCGGTCTTAGTCTTTGACTTGGTACCAGTCACCTCAAGGTTTATTGCCCTTAGGGACTTCAGTGTTCATGTTGAAGCTGTCCTGATAGGATGAGCTGAGGACTTCATGGCTGCCATTACAGCCTTGGGACTGTCATGAGGTGAAAAAATGGTTAATTAGTGTGCAACTGGAAGAAAACACAAAGCAATCAAACATGGGTGAGATTGCATTATTGTGCCTACTCTGTAGTGGTATTGGCAGCAAGGTGAGCTTACTTTAAAACCAGCATTGTGTCCACAGGATGCCATACGAAGGAATTTCTCTAGGTTTGAAAGGGACTTCTCCCTCAAACCCCTGAGCTTATAAATATTAAATTGCCAACTTACCTTTGAAGATTCACTGAATGTAGCAGATATAGTACATAATTGTACATCATATCCACATGGAATGTGTAGAGTCATTATTTAATGGAAATTTGGATAGGCTACCCTACTTTTCCCAACCACTGAACAGTTATAGCTCTGGTAATTCTGAGTCTTTGACAGCTCTCTCTGTACTACTGTTTCACCGATTGTTGTAATCATGGTGGGGAATAATACAAATAAAATCAGTGAAATTATTATTCTTTTAAATTCTTTTATCTTTCACTGTCAACTTTAAAACAGTTTTTACAGGACTGATTCATTAATTCCCACTCATCTATGATGTTAATCTTTTTTAAAAAATTACGAACAAACTTAATTTATTGTGGTTCTTTTGCCCAAAACAGATTTTTAATCAAAAACCTTAAATGTGGTCAATTCTTCTGAATTTCCAGTCCCCTCCCCCCCAAAATGCTAGCAGATTCAGGCAGGGATAAAGTAATTGAGCAAGGATTCAATTGTCCTAGGTTGGTACTGGCATACTGGCAGGGGTTGAAGCAGTCACTTCTGCTGGCTTCATTTCTCATAAGGAGTGTGTGCTAATGAAATGTAGTACACCATACCTCTACACATATTCACAGATAGATGATTTTTAGTTTTTCACTTCAGTCTAATTCTGGCACTGAAATGATATATTTAAACTCGCCATGCAATTGGCCTTGGCACAAGTAAAATTGTTTAAATCAAATGTGGTTTTAATTGGTTGAGCTGACACACAAGCTTCCCACTCCTGTGACAAATTACTGAAAAAGCAAATCAAACAATGGGAAATTTACATCAGCCTGTTGCATGGAAGTAGATGTGAAATATAGTTCAAGATTTAATTAGCAATTTAACCTATTCTATTCACAGTGTTAAAATGGAAAACATTGTGGCATTTCACATTTTAATTAATATTTAGCTCTGATCTTACCATAGTCAAAGCAGAAGGCACTACAGGTTTTGGCTCAGTCAATTTCTGGACCTGAAGGTATATGGTTACCCTAATCCCAAGGTCCATATACACAGGAGCCACCAATTGTTTTCCATGTGTCAACAACTCTTCTCAGGGCACAGTTGGGCATTTACCATTACCCTAGTTTTCTTTCTCTCCTGTGCCTATATCCAAGAGCTTGAAGCTTTAGCTTAATGCTTAACTATTCTTCCATTCTAATGACCTTTTGAGCCTCCATGGAGCCTCTGTGATTCTCCATACACCATATCCACAGCCAATGTTCCCTCTAAGCTATGGAGACTTGTGAGCAAAAATTCTACTTTGTGAGCTACTGGCATTAAAGTAGTGAGCGAGTGATTTGGCTACTGCATAAATTAGTTTGCTCTAGAGCCATCCTTCCTGAGCTGAGACAAAAATGTGTGAGCCAGAGGCTAAAAAACTGTGAGCTAGCTCACACTAACTCAGCTTAGAGGGAACACTGTCCACAGCTATTCCAGACAGAAAGTATTGGACCAGATTTGTCCAATACATTTCAGTTAGGATGAGTGATTCCCCTTGGCTACAGTCTCTCTGAGTTTCTCTGATTATCTATATACATCCAGTCTGCTTTCCAGACCCTTTGCTACTTTTTTACAACTTATCTGTCAGCATCCCTCCCCTCTATGTATACAACTATGTATGTTACTTGATTGTTCAATATGACGTTCCATATGTGTTCAGCTGAATGACAATGCAATGGTACCCTGTTCTGCCAGATTGTGTGTGTGCGTGTCTAAACGGTTATTTAGGCTATGAGGTGTGGCAGAAGTGCCTGCTTTGGCCTGCAGGCCCTATTCCACCCTGCCCTCAAAAGTTTTCCCAACACTTATTTGGTCGAGAGTATATAAATGGATAGAGGAGAAGATAAAACAATAGACTCGAATTGTATTTGAAATGTGGATCTGTATGTATTCTGTAATTAAGAAAAACCAATACAAATAATTATTAAAAAAAATGAATTAAATTTCCCTCCGAATTGGGTTTTGGTATCAATGTGATGACTGCTTGATTATCTATATGCTTTATTAGCATTTTCAAAGTTGTAAAGTTTCGCATATTCTATATTTTTGGCAATTTCCTGTGTCGGAATCAGATTCATTTTATGTTGTAGTAATTTTAATTTAATTTTAATTTCTTCATTTTGGGGATATTTTTTACTTTTGTCTTCTTCCATTTTAATATAATTTCTTACTTGTTCATATGTCTTTCTCTTTTGTTTTTTTATCCAAGCATCTTGGTTTATAAACCATCCCCTTACAAATGCTTTAAACGAGTCCCATATACTGTACGTATTGATATGTCTGCCTGAATATTTCTAGTAAAAAATTCTTGAATTTCTATCTTCATTTTTTTTAATTTCTCATCTTTAAGTAGATAAGTATTTAGCTTCCACCTAGTTTTCTTTTGTCTTTCTTTGAATGTCACAAGGACAGGGTTATGATCAGCAAAAGTATTAGGGAGGATTTCAGCTTCTAATAAATCTGTTACCATTGCTGTTGTTACCCATGCCATGTCAATTCTTGACCATGTCTTGTGTCTTGGAGAGTAAAAAGTATAGTCTCTTTTTGAAATATTTCTAATTCTCCATGCATCCAGAAGCCCATGTTCCTCAACAATTTGCAAAAAAAGTCTTAGAATTGTTCCAGATCTTTTTGAGTTTTTACTGTTTTTACTATCCATCTCTTTATCAAATGCACCATTGTCGTCTTTTATAATGCAAATATTTTTACAATCTTTTATTTTTAGAACTTGTCTTAACTCTTCCATAAATGTGTTTTGGTTTTGGTTAAGTGCATAAACATTTATTATTAAAGATTCTATCCCTTGTCTACTTATAAGAATGGCTACCAACCTACCATCTTTCACTGTATAAATCAACTCTGGATGTAGATGTTCTTTGGCATATATTACTACACCTCTTTTTTTTCTCATCTGATGCTGTGAAAGCTATACCCAATTTTTTATTCTGTAAATACTTTATTTCCTCTTTCTTAATGTGTGTCTCTCGAAGACATATTATATCTGCTTGTAATTTTTGAATTTGATGAAAGAGTTTCCTTTTTTCGCGGGCTGTTTAAACCATTCACATTTATTGATCTATTTATTGGTATATTCAATCTTTCCCCCTCTTTTTTATGTTTCTTTTTATCTTTTTCTTTTTATTCTTCTTGTCCCAATTTCTCTTCTTCTAAGTCTCTTTCTTCTTCCCTGTCTTCTTCATCTTCTTCTTTCTGCCAGCCCAACTCCTCCCCAAATCTTTCCAGAAAGTTCTCTATTTTGAAAATAGAATCGATTTTTTTGTCTTCTCCCTCGAAATTCAAAAAGTACTCCTTCAGGAATTAACCACCTAAATTGTATATTGTTTGATCTTAATGTCCGTTAAAGTATAGTAGCTTTGTCTCTTTTCCCTAACACTCCAGGGAATTTCTTTCAATATTCTAATCTCTACCTCTTGAATTGTTACTTTGTTTTGATTTGCCTGTCTCAAAAAAAATTCTTTCTTTTCTTGTTTATAACATTTTATATGAACTTCTCTAGGTATCTTATGTTTCTTCACGTATGCTAAATTTCTTCTGAAGGTTGATTCTATTTCAGATGCAATTTCCTCCTTTGTCCCTATTTCAAGTTGTGAAGCGAAGCTCTGTGCTATTTCTTCTTTCAAGCCTTTATCTACACTTTCTGGTTATGTTCTGACATCTAAGTATGAGGGCTGCTTTGTCCATTTCAAGGGATATCGGAGGTTCTTCTATTTTATCTCCTTTTATTTTTAATTCCTGAATTTCATAGTCTAATTCATGCACTTTTTCCCCGTTCCCTCATTACTATTAGGTATTTTTAAAATTTCCTGTCTAATATCTGCTTTTTAATTTCATCAGTTTCTGTTCTAATTTGGTTTGACATTTCTTCCATCTTGACTCTTAAAGGCTCAATTTGTGTTGATAAATTCTCAATTTTTTCTCTTATTGGTTCAGTTTCCTTCTTAATTGCTTGAGTTACACACTCTTGGATCATTGATTTTAGATCCTTCATATTCATTTGTGGTAGTAACATTGTACTTGTTTTAAGTTGAATTATATTTCCTATTTGACTTGGTTAATGTATAGATAGTTTCCTAGATCCACTAACTCCTGAGGCCATCAGTTATTTAGTTAATTAATGGTTTATAATTAATTAATAATTATTATTATATTTAGTATGTCTTCGTATATTCTTGTTTATTTAGTATTTTTTGTTAATATTCCTTATTTTTCCTTGTTCTTTCTTTTTCTTTCTAATTATTTCTTACTATATATTATTATATTCTTGTTATATTAGGTATAAGCATATAACATTCACTGTTCACTGTTCACTATTGTTCACTGTTCACTGTTCATTATTGTTATTTCACTATTTCACTGTTCACCCTTAATAATATTCTCTTGTTTTTCTTATTTATATTATAAATTCAGCAACTATAATTGTTCTTCAGTCTTTATTATTTTCTGTAATATCTCTTTAACCTTTTCCCCCACAGTTTTTATTTTTGTTTTTGTTTCCCCTCGTTAATGTATTATTTTTATTTTATTTTTATTTTTACTATGTTTACCTTATTTTTTAAAATATTTTCTTCCTACTACTATATTTTCTCTTGGTGTCTCTTGTTGTCTGTCATTTTATTTTTATTACTGTCCCAGTCTGTTCCTTCCTTATTCAAGTTCTTTTCCTTCCCTATTGTGCTACTCTTCTCGCCTTTCTATTTTATCCTGCTCCAGTTTCTTTGTATTCCAATCTGCTCCTTCTTTGTTCTCCCACCTTTCTTCGTCATTCTGTCACTGTTCCATCATCCCGTTGCTCTGTCACTCGCGTCACTGGTCCTCACTGTTTTCCTCCACCCCTCTCCTCTGTCTCCTCATTTTTACGTCACCGCTCCCGATCGTGTTTCATCCCCAGCTGCAATGGACTATCGGCAGGGCATTGTCTTCTTAAAGATATATCTCGGCAAATAAGGAACACAACAAAAAATATTCAGTTCTAACAAACAGGTTTGTGCTATATTTTCTTTTGCCCTGTCTTCCTATTCTCCCTTTTAATTTTGAATTTATTTAAATAGACACTTATGGGAGTTGTCGCCACTTCCTTCAAATCTAGGCTTTCCCTGGTTTTATGCTCTACCACTCCCGCCCCCCGGTTTTTAAATCCCATTGCCACCTCTGAAAAGAAAAGCAAATAATTAGAGAGTAAACAAAAAAGAAAAGAAACACTTAGCTTTGTTGGTTGAGAGTATTTTTAGGTCTAGACTCTGGTGATTCTTCGGGCTCTTCAGGTGCCCAGCGTGACAGAGTCTCGTCGGAGCTCTTGTAGCTTTCCACTTCGGAGCTGGTCTAGCCAGCTGGGGAGGGGGTTGCTGTCCCCCCCCCACCTTAGACTAATGCTCCTTTCCTTTTCTCTCCCCGCAAGAAAGAAATTGGAGTAGTTGCATAATACTCAGTAAAGCTATAAGAAACACTGGGTATGTGGAGCCGGTCTCATGCACACCCGTTGGTGTTACGCCCTAGACCAGCAAAAGTTTTCACAACACTTAGGCCCCTGCCACATGGCAGGGGAAAAGCCTCTTAAGGCGCGGCTTTTAAAAGCCGCACCAACGTTGAGACGCCGCGGCGGGATCCCACGGATTCCCTGGCCGCGGCGCCTTTTCTCCCCGGCGCGATCAAACGCTGGGGAGAAAACATGGCCCTAATTGGGAGCCGGCCGAACTCCGCATGTCAGAGCATGCGCAGTTTGGCTCTGGGCCGGGGTTGTGCCGGCGCAAGGAGGCGCCAGCGATCAAATGCCCGGCTGGAAGCGTGGCTTCAAGTTGAACCACCAAGGTAGACGGTTTCAACTTGAAGTGGATTTGAGCAGGGAAGGGCCAGTTCGGGGACGGAAGCACCACGCTTCCCAGATGTTGTGCTGTGATCACGCTGGTTTGATCCGCCCCCGAACTGTCCCGCAACTGGCCCAAATCACCTTGTGTGGACGGGACCTTAGAGAAGTTTTTCTTTTTCTTTTCTTTCTCTTCAGTAGCCCGCCACCACCACCTGACCTTTGTACAGAATTCCCCACTGGGAGGGTCATGGTTCCCAGCTTCCCTTCCAAGTTCTGAGGCCTTGCCTCTGTGTCTTCTGCTGCCCAGTGCATGGTCACCGTGGGGACAGTTTACTGTCTTGCACAACCCTGGAGGAATAGCCACTTGCCAACTGCCCGCATTCCCCCCCTGGTGCTCCTTTTAAAATAGTGTGTCTTTATAAAAGTTATAAAGTATTTATTAAAAAGAAAATGTTCATAAGCATACTTTTAGTACAGCACCAAACTGAGTAAGGGATACAAAAGAAACAGATAAAACACAAATCTTCTGTCCCTTTCTCTATACATGCCCCATCAGATGTTAAAATAAAATAGGTCCCTTTTTTAAGGATGTTACAGATCCCTATAGAGTACTTTGAAGGTTGCTCCAGCTCTTGAGGCAAGCACATGGTCAATGGCTTCCTTGTCTGTGGAGAGGTTGGTGCACTATCCTGGATGCAGCATCCAAGGAAAAGAGACCTCCTTCCTCTTGCAAGGAGTTTTTATCACCTCTCTTTTCCCCACCCACTGACCAGGTCAGGCCAGGCCGGGGAAATTTTTCCTGGAGCTTCTTCCTGGTGATTATTTCTGAACATTTCTAGTCTAATTTCCTCCAAAAACTCTCTGTTCCCTGCTAGGAGGAGGAGAAAAGGGGAAGCTTGACCATTCCATTGTCTCTAGCTAGATCTATTAGCATTTGTATGAAGATAAGCTGGAAATCAATTGGCCTGCCTTTTCTCTGCCCAGAGGGGGGAAGATTGTTGAAATGCCATGGGGAGATTTTGCTCATTTCAAACATCCCATGGGGGGAAAAAACCCCACATTTCTTCACAGGAAGCATGAAAGCCTCTGCAAACTGCTATTTCTTCCCAGGCTGCATAACTTATTGACTTTGGGGTGTTCTAAAATCACATTAGTACAGTCCCCCAAATAAATGGATGAATACAGATATCAAAGATGGAAAAATTGGAAGAATGGAGCAGGAAAAATCTGTTGGATCCATTTTCATGTATCATGTTAGTGAAGAGACAGATTCAACAAATAAATTTGGTAATTTAAGTTAGTTCTAGATGCTACCATAAAGCTAGCCACACCCTATCCTATCACCTCATCTGCTGCCACTTCCACTTGCCTGTTGTTGGCCTTCCTGCTGGAAAGGTGTTTTGTTTTTTTTAAATGATATATCTAAAACAGACAATCAACATAGAAACATTAAAACATTGGGGAATATTCATTATATCATTTTTTTTTCATGTGGTCATTTGACCTCATACTGTAATTAAATGTAATTCATTTCTTTTTATACACCTTGCAAGTTTGATAATGTTAATAAACACCTTTTATTCATGGGTCTATATGTAGTTCCTTTCCTTCATATGGCACTGTCTGACTGATTGTTCCCAAACAGAAGGAGTAGGTGCATTGAGACAGCGATGTGAAGGCAAGGGTTCCCCTTCTATTGTGGTAACAAAAGCTTCTGCCTTCCACAATGTATTGTTCAAAGAGTGCTGAACATTAAGGTCAGCACTAGAAATGTCTGCTTCTTCTAACATTTTAAAAGATATACTGATGAATGCTTCTCTTTGTTGGGTTTTACAACCTACTTACTCTCATTTTTACTCAGCAACATTATCCATGACAATAACATGTGCCTCCTTATGTCTTTACAGTTAGCAAAACAAAAATAAGACATAAAAATTTAATAGCAACAAACCCAGTATGACTTTGCTTCCTCATTGTCCAGGAACAGGCAAGCAACTGGATCATTTACAGATGATGAGGGTCTGACTGTCTGGCTATGCTTAGGCTAGTCTTTGGAGAGCCATTTGCACTGTTAACTCATCATTTGAGTGTCAACATTAATGTGCCTGCTGCACTATCTGTACTAGCAATTGCTTCAGGGGTTGGCCTCCAAATGCTCTGAAGCTTCATTGTCTGACAAATTAGAGGAGGAATACAATTTAAAAATGTTGAACTATGACTCCATCTTGGGAGACTACCCTGACTTTATTCCCCTCTCCACCCCACCTATGGCTGGACCTGAACACATTTCTCATAATGGGCATTACAACTTTAACAGCTTAATAGCATGAGAAAGGCATTAGGGCTGAATCCATGCAGCTGCAGTTAGGAGAGACCTTTGTAAAATGTCATGACATGGCATGAAGGAGGAGCGGACAGTGGATTATAGGGGATGTGGAGGAAGAAGTGGTACATTTCCCTTTAAAGCCTTCTTTACATCTCAGCATCACCCTTTTCATTAGAAAAGCTTTCAGAAATTGCAGCACTTTTCAACTGACTCATGTGGCCTTTATAGCTTCCAAGACTTTTGAAGAGAGAAGGTTACTTATTCCACAGAAAGGGCAGTAATGTAGAAAACCAACATACCTGCCTAGAAAGCCAATGGCAGAGAAGTTTTCTGAACATTTTTACATAAGGATTTCCCTATTCATGTCTTGCCTAACATCTAACCCAGCATCATGATGACAGCTTATCAGTAATGTTGTGGACTGCCAGATGCTCAGCACCTTCATCCTAACCTTATTTTAAAAGACCATAATAGATGCTGATGGGCTGTGTTCAACAAGTTGTGTAGACCTATTTTGTTGTTTGCCTAAGAAAATGTTAAGAGTACATTCAGAGCCACAGTATGCTTCTCGTAGTCCATAGGCCTAGAAGGGTGTAACTCTGTTTAGGACTGTAATTAGTTATGAAAAAGTTACTAGTGTTTTAAAATGAAGGCCAAATAGTCATGATGCTAAACCCGGACCTGCCTCACTTTCCCCACAACTACACAGAACTGTAGGGAATTTCATTTTAAAAATCAGCAGGAGCTCAATTTGGATCAGAACTGTGGCATGGGGAGAGGAGGGTTTCCTGTCCCCTGCACCATTTTCCCAAGCCAAAATGGTCCCAAGGAGAGTTACTTCCTTGGAGGGGGGAAGCAGGAGCCCCTCCTTCCCCCACTGTGTACCCAGGGGGGAAGTGAGATGAAACCAACTCTTTAAAAAAACATTGTTTAGTTTGCCCTTGAGTGAGCATGAATTTGAGGATGGAGAAGATCCTGATATGGTCTATAATCAGCAGTTTAGGAATATGCACTTGACTGACTCATCCGCTAAACCAGCATTTTTTAGTTGTGTCAGTCATGCAAGGTCACTTTTCTTTATTCACATGCTAGGAAAGCACCAGACTTTCCTCATGTCATATAAGAAGTATTTTACTCTAACTTAAGGTTGTGTAAACAGTGGTGGGCAGTGGCAAAAAAGGATAATGTGATCTTGGAGTGTATCAACAGAGGCATAACATCCAAATTACAAGATGTCATAGTCCCGCTGTACACTGTATTGATCAGGCCACACCTGGAGTAATGTGTGAACTTCTGGAGGTCTCAGTTCAAAAAGGATGTGGACAGAATGGACCGGGTGCAGAAAACGGCAATGAAGATGATCAGAGGCCTGGAGACCAAGCCCTACAAAGGAATGGCTGAGGGACTTGGGAATGTTCAGTCTGGAGGAGAAGTTTGAATGGAAAGGAGCTGTTCCTGTTGGCAGCAGGGGACAGGATTCACAATAATAGATTTAAATTATGGGCAGAAAGATACTGGCTGAATATTAGGGAAAACATTTTTTTGATAGTAAGAGTAGTTCAGCAGTAGAATCAGCTGCCCAGGGAGGTGGTGAGCTCCCCCTCACTGGCAGTATTCAAGGCAGCAGCTGGATGAACACTTGTCAGGGAGGCTTTGGACTAATCCTGCATTGAGCAAAGGGTTGGGCTAGAAGGCATGTATGGCCTCTTCCAACTCTATGATTCCACAATTTTATGATTCTAGGTATAGCTGAGCCCAACAAGACAAAACTCAGGACAAGGCACAGGGTGATATATCATATGTATACTATCAGTTTTTTACTTAGTTTCATTTCATCAGGTTATCAATAAGTGTTCTTAAAAACTTACATAGGATTGCAGTGTTTATTTCCACAAGGTTGTCATTTCATGATTATTGGGGGAGGGGAGAATTACAGGTCAAGATTTGCAGGAAAATTCAAATGTCCTCATTGGATGCATTCAAGATTAAATTACAGTGAAGCAGCATATTTGAACTTCCTTGTGTTTTTTAAAAATACTTTTAAATACCTGTATCATTGTTACTGTCATGTCTCAAACTGCCGAGCTACAGACCTTCCAGTCTGCAGCTCAGCATCTTAACCTCTAAGCCACCATGGCCCTACATATCTAGTACATAGTCATAGTTCTTATTTGTAGGGTTGCCTCTTCCTGTAGTATACAGATTGCCAGTTCATTTATGGTTCTGAAGCCCTTCTCTCTGTACCCCTGCCTGGTTAGATGAGATGGGTGGCAACCAGAGATTTTCTTTTCAATGGAAGCTCCCTGCCTTTGGAATATTCTCCCCCTTAAGGCTCATCTTGCACCTACCTAACTATTGTCTGGCTTTTAACTAAGGGGTTCCATCTAGGGATGGACACGAACCCACAAACGAACCCCGGATTGTGCATAAGCCAGGCTGGTTTATGCTTCACAAACCAGGGGTTCAGGAGAACATGTCTCCCATAATCTGCTCACGAACCTCCATTTTTTTCATGGACGTTCACGAGAGACATGTTCTTGGGCTCTGAAGGCATTTAAATGCCTTCAGAGCCCACCTTCAGGTTGGGCCAGCTCGACTGAGCTTCAAGAGTGAGCTCTGAAGGCTTTTATAGGCCTTCAGAGCCCACTTCTGGGAGGAGCCTGCCCATATAAGGGCATATAAGGCCTATAATAGCCTTCAGAGCTCACTCTGGGAGCTCAGTCAACTTGGGCCTCCTGGCACAACTGAGCTCCCAGAGTAAGCCCTGAAGAACTATAAAGGCCTTCGAAGCTCACTCTCAGAGCTCACTTCTGGATGGGCTGAACTCTCCAAACCCTGAACCACAAACTGGTTTGTGCAATGCAGGAGTTTGTTGGAGGATCAAGGTTTGGGGTTCATGAAAACCCCAAACCATGAACCTCCAACGAACCTCCATTTTCTCGGTTTGTGCCCACCTCTACTTCTGTCTCTTTAAGCTCTTTAAATGCTGCTTCTAGCCTCAGGACTGTTTAGGCTGCTGCATGTTGTTTTATGCTGTTTTTATTCCCCTGGCTTGTTTTTGTGCTTTATTTTATTTTACGGCTTGTTTTGAAACCTTTTTTTACAATTAATAATACTTAAATCTGTTGCTTTTGAAGATTTGTTATTTTTACACTGTAAAAAAGGTGGCAGGGCAGTTTTTAAACTAAATCCTGGGGGAAAGCTGACAGGAGGTTAAATGTCTTTAGTTTGGGTTGGCTCAAATCTAAGAGATGAAGGGTAGCTGTTACTGTTCTAGAGAGAAATGGATTAGGACTGGCCACTGAGAGGGTGACAAACAATATTGACTGCCTGACAAGATGTAGATCAGCGGTTCTCGACTTTTTTTGCTCATGGCCCCCTTCTGAGCCTCATTTACCTCTGTAGCCCCACTCATAGTTACTGTTTATTAATCTAAACTGTATCATATAAAGACAAAGTATTTGTAGTAGCTTACAAAAATGATTTATTCTACTTGAGTATAATTGTGTAATAGCAAACAAAATTCTTAAGGACATAAAATGTCTAGCAGCATAAGGCTAGATTATTAGAAAAGATTCTAATAATCAGTAGCAAAGGAAATTCTCAAAGACATTAAACGTATGGTAGCAGCATAAGACCTGCTAACAAAATGTATTTCTATGGCTGAGTTCAGACTGGCAGTTTGAAGCAGGAGGGAGTCATGGCAAAAAAGACCCGGAACAAACTGTTCTGGGTTTTCCTGGTCACACTGCACCAACTGATGTGGGAGCATACCGGGGAGGTGGCACAAGGGAGCGTTCACACTGTTGGCCCGGAGGCGTGGCTGTAAGTGGTTTTTTCTGGTAATCTGGTCATGTGCGCTTATACGCTCATGCACATAAGCGTTCATGTGCATAAGCGCATCCCTATCAGATGGCGGCTTTTCGCGTTCACACTTCCGGGAAGTGGGATGGATGTGGGATAATCACGCTTTCCAGGGATTGATACCACTTTCACC
Source organism: Gekko japonicus (assembly GCF_001447785.1). Classification (NCBI taxonomy): domain Eukaryota; kingdom Metazoa; phylum Chordata; class Lepidosauria; order Squamata; family Gekkonidae; genus Gekko; species Gekko japonicus. The sequence goes on from NW_015164701.1 coordinate 665,850, forward strand.
TGGTATCTTTTAAACTTGGGAGGGAAGCATTACAAGATGGGTTGAGTACAGCTGGGGAACGCCTGACAGATGTGCCCATGTAAACTGCCCCTTTAATCCGTTTGTGAAACGTTTCTGGCTCGTGCCAAACTGCCAGTCTGAACTCGGCCTATAACTGGCACTTTATTCCGAGTGATAGTTGTGGCTGGTGCAAACTTGCAAATTTTCAATATCTGGCTGCAGCGTTTAGTGACAAACGAAGATCACCTCTTCTCATGATATCAAGGCAGGTACAAGCTTTTTAGTATGTAAACCATACTATCCCACTAAGAAGTGGGAAAAGCAATAAAGTACAATTTTGCTTTCCTTCACAGCAGTAGATACTTCCTAGCCATTTCACTGCTTATCCATAAGTTATATTTGCCATGTTCGATTCCAGCTTGAGTGGTTACATCACTCTGTAACTCAATGAGACTTTTTTGTAATGCAATGTCAAAGTCAACTGCATGTACCCCAAATGGATCCAACCACCCAATCTGGAATATTTATCTCTAGCAAGTCATTGAACCAAACTTGCATATCGCTGTACAAATGCTTCAAATGCTCAACATACACAGAAAGATCATCATCTTGCAGTTTGATGTCCACAGTGGCAAAGGAAGGAAACTGCATGAACTTGCAACATCCAATATTAATCCAGAACAGTTTGGGTTTTCCAAGGTAAGCAGTAATGACCTCTTTTGCAAGATATAAGATTACAGTTTTTCCTTGTAACTGCTGTAACCCTTTTCTGTATACTATCAGAACATCATGGCTGATTTCTAATGAATATAAAATTTCATTTATTATAGATTGCCTTTTTCATTAACATATTTATTGTAAACTAGGAAAAAGGTCCGTTGTGGAAATAAATACAACGGCCTCTAGAAAGAGGCTCTGAGCGTGTGCTCCGGCCTTGGACACTCAGTGTCAATTTGCTGTGGCTACCTCAGCAGGGTATAATGACACTGAGTCCACCATTTTCTCCAGATGAACTGATCTCTGCTACCTAACGAACAGTTGTAATTTTGAGTGATCTCCAGTCCTCACCTAGAGATTGGCAACAATGGTTCCCCAGAAGGGAATAGTTGGTTTGGAGGGTGGAGTCTATGGCTTTGTATCTGTCCAAGGTCCCACGCCTCCTGAAACCTCACCCTCTCCAGGCTCCATCCTTCACATCTCCAGCAATTTCCCAACCTGGAGTTGGCAACCCTATCTCCTTCCCAGCCAATCATCAACCTACCTTTATTTCCCCCTCACTCTTTAGCTTTCCACCCCCACACACACACCTGTAGCCTCTCCCGTGCTCTGAAGCCCTGACTTCTACGTCACATTGGCTGTCATGGGGGCCACCTCAGCAGCATATAAGGATACAGAGCCCACCATTTTCTCCAGGGGAACTGATCTCTGCCATCTGGAAAGCAGTTGTAATTCTGAGTGATCTCCAGCCCTCACCTGGAGATTGGACACATTTTACCTCAGAAGAGCAAACTGTTTAGAATGTTAGAGGCAAAAGCCAATCAAGTCGCATATGCAAATGACCTCTGTGTTCCGAGGCAAAGGCCAATGAGGCTGCATATGCAAATAACCTCTGTGTTCTGACTGGCAATGGGGGGAGAGGAACAGCAAAATGTTTAGAATGTTGGAGGCAGGACTCAGGCAAAGCAGCCAGTGGATAGGGAGACCCTCTGAATGACAGATCAGAGAGCGCACTGATTTTGGAGCGTGTGGAATGTTCTAGAGAAGTGCCACCACCATTCGGCTTTTATTTATAAGGGAGATTGTAGTATTTTTCAATATTGATGCTGCTGAAATTAGCACAGAGAATGTAATGTGAGAATTATGACAAATTGATCATGCTTGTGTTATGTGTTAGGAGTGCAGGGAGACTTCCACTGGCTGCCACCACTCTATTATAGGTTTAACCAAGGAGAGCTCAGAACATCCTCCCTCTTCAAGCTAAATTGGCCTTCTGAATGACCCAGCAGAGTAACAAAATTATGGTTTACTAAATAGATTTGAGAGCCAGTTTGGTGTAGTGGTTAGGAGCATGGACTCTAATCTGGGAGAAACAGGTTTGATTCCCCACTCCTCCACATGCACCTGCTGGTGTGACCTTGGGTCATTCACATGTTCTTTCAGAGCTGTTCTCTCATGAGCAGTTCTCAAAATAGCTCTCTCAGCCCCACCTACCTCACAGGGTGTCTGTTGTGGGGAGGGGAAGGGAAAGGAGATTGTAAACTGCCCTGAGACTCCTTCTAATAACAGGGATGGATTAAGTTAGATTGGGTAAAATACAAGGCAATGAATGAGTGTTCGCAACAAAACAACAAAAATCCCTAAAATATCTACTTTTTTACTTCCCATTTGCTGGAGGGTTTACAAGTTCTCTACCTGATGTCCTGAAAGAGTTAACCTGTTTGTTTGTCTATGCTAATTGGTAGGGAGGACCTATGGGTGTCCAGTAGAAGTTCCTGTGTTAGAAGGGGAAGACCCTTGCATAATGAACTGACCTCTGGCCTGGTCATTGGTCAGTTTGTAATTGGGAGATGTTGCCTGAGTTTGTCACATAGGCATTTTGGGTTTCCTTCTCTCTTTCTTTGTTCTAAGATCAGATGAGAGCATCCATCTTGATGCTAACAGTTACTAGAAAGATGTAGCTAGATAGAGAGATTTATTGTTTTATTCCCCCATGTAACCCTCCCTAATATCTTAGTAAATGTTTCCTTTAGCTAATTCACATGTCTGTGTGCTGCGTTATTATTTTCATGTTCCAACACCATTACACTAGGCTTGAGGCCACACTCACCTCACTCTGGGTGAGAGCTCACTCTGCCTGTGGCAGCTTCTCTCCTGCTGCAAGGCCTTTATACTTTTTGCCCAGGTGCCACTTCTTCACTTTGATTGGCTTCAGTTTTCTCTCCTTTTCTCCCTTGCCCAGTCACAAGATACAGAGAATGCTTGGGAACTGTAGGCCTTCAGCCTACTATCTGAAGCTTTTTAGGGCCTGCAGGCCTCAAATTGCCTCAGCCTAGGCCAGTTAAATTTGGTCGCTTCCTTGGAAACTTATTGTGCCCCTCCCCAGAAATATGGCACTTACTGTGGCCCGCTAGAAATATGCCATGGTCTCCTGGGGGGCCATAAGCCCACATTGAGATCCAATTGTCAAGAGGCCACAGGAGGAAGGTTGCATGCCTAATGTCTCTGAAGTAATATAGATGTTTATATGCAAATACTAGATGTTTATGTGCAAATGCTAGAAGTTTCTGAGGTAAAATGGGGGAGCTGGAATGCTTAGTGTCAGAAGAGAACAGATTTTGTGGGCCTTTCAGAAAATTGGTGGGATGAGGATAATCAGTGGTATACAGTGATTCCTGGATATCCTTCCTTATAATATAAAAGCCATTAGGGGTGGCAACATTCTATGTGCGGCAAAACTACTATACTGGAAGCTCAGATAACATGTGTACTTCAGGTTAGGAAAGGTACGAATAGGTATTTTAAAAAGGTGTGCATGGTTAATGAACAAAGTAATGGAAGCAGTAAAAGGTAAGAAGGATTCTTTTTAGTGGTGGAAGGCTAGTCTGAGTGAGGGAGCACAGTCTGTGGCAAGTAAAATGCAAGTTGGTGATCAGACAGGCAAAAGGGAACTATGAGGAACATATTGCAAAAAACATATAGACCGACAATAAAAAAATCTTCAAATACATTAAAAGCAGAAAACCAGCCAGGGAGTCAATGGGGCCCTTGTATGACCAAGGCGTCAAAGAATGACTAAAGAATCATAGGGAAATGACAGAGAAACTGAATGCATTTTTTTGCGTCTGTCTTCACTGTGGAAAATGCGAGGTGCTTGCCCATTCCAGAACCACAAATTTCAGGAGAGGTGTCGAAAGACCTGAGTCAGACTGAGGTGATGACAGAGGAGGTCCTACAACTGTTGGAAAAATTAAAAACTGACAAATCACCAGGCCCAATTGATATATATCCAAGAAATATGAACTTGTGGATCTCCTGACAAAAATATGCAATCTATCACTAAAATCTGCCTCCTTTCCCAAGGACTGGAAGGTAGCTAATGTAATCCCAACTTTTAAAAAAATTCCAGAGGAAATCTGGGAAATTACAGGCCAATCAGTCTGACATCAATATCAGGGAAATTGGTGAAATCTGTTATTAGATAGAATTTGTAGGCACATTGATAAACATAAGATAGTGAGGCAGAATCAGCATGGATTCCGTAAGGAAAGATCTTGTCTCACTAATATTTTAGAGTTGTTTGAGGGGGTGAACAAACATGTGGACAAGGGTGACCCAGTAGATGTTGTTTACCTAGACTGCCAGAAATCTTTTGATAAAGTTTCTCATCAAAGGCTCCTAAGTAAACTCAGCAGTCATGGGATAAGAGGACAAGTCCTCTTGTGGATTAAAAACTGGTTAATTTCCCCCATCTCACAATACAAGGACTTGTGGGCACTCAATGAAATTAATGAACAGTAGGCTTAGAACAGATAAAAAGAAGTACTTCTTCACCCACAGTAAATTATGAAGGGTGACAGCAGGAGGAGGCGACAGCGACAGTGGATGAGCTTCAAGGATAGGGTGAGGACTGGAAGAAAAAGATAGCCGTTGGTGAGAGGATGACACCACATGCTGTGTGGTTGACTGCCCCCTCCCCTTTAAAGCTCAATCATCTTATATTCAAGATCTTTCTTTTTAGTAAATATGGTATACAAATTTCATATTCCATACTGTTCTCACCTTAAGCTATTTTTCATATGTTTTGATATCTGTCAAGGTGATTTAGGCTCTGCATTTTCTCATATGGAAAGAGAGATGACCCAACATAATGTTATCCAGAAATAAGTAATTCATGAATCAAATCACTAGACTGAATATGCCCTGCTATCTAAAAGCCATATGTATACTTTTATTTTCCATTCCTAGTGGAAACCACAATATAAAAATGAGTGGGAACAGTGAGGCACTAAACTAAACTAGTTTGTGTTCTACAAAAGTAATTATATTAACCACCCTTATTATTAACATCATCATCATGAGGAACAGAAGTGGCAAACAGAAGTCTCTTGGACAGGGGTAATGTGAAGTATGGAAGAATAACGACAATGCAAGACCCAGAAAAGCTAAGACTGCATAATGGAAGAGGTGGGATTATGAAGTAGAGAAAAGTCTCTGACAAAATGTACATGGAGACAAGCAGATGTGGCAGAGTGTGTGGTATGCCAGGAGGAACAGAGATACAGGCAGGAGACAAATGATGGATATTTGAGAGAAGAGGGAGCGGTGAAATGCTAAAGGCTTTTTCTTTAATTTAGTGCCAGATCAATATTGCTGGAGACTCATCTTCTCTGTTTATCCTCTCACCATGAAAAAGCTGGGCAGCATTTCAACCTTTAACTCCAACCCCGCCTGAACTCAACATGCAGAGATTGCCTCTGAGAGTTAGAGGACAGTGCATGTCCAGACCTTAATTTGTCTACCGGGATTACTGCCTACCTCTAGAAAAAAGATATGTTTACCAGCACATAAACATCTATGCAATGAACTCAAACAACTCACTTTGCCCAGGCCATCTGGATGACTATCAGTAGGAAATGCTTTAAGATAATGACTTCCTTGTCATTTGTGGGTCTCTGGTATGAAACACTAACATGTATATTAGGACTCAGTGTGGGGGGGAAACCTTAGTAGAGTATTGTAGGTTTATCTATTACTAACCCAGGGAGTTCAAAACAGTTTATATGGAAATGTCAGACTTGGTTCCAATCAAGTTGAAAACAGGCAGGGCAAGGCAGAAGTGAGACAAATAAATAAAGTCTGTAAGGGCAATAATGGCAACAGGAGGATGTAGCAGCAGCAAGCCTGTGGCCAGGACCAGAAGCAGACTTCCAGTTGCTTTTCAAAGACATCTAAGTCAGTGGCCATCTCCACATCTTATAGCTATTAATTTTTGCAGCCTCCAAAGCCCTCCCCTCTTCCCCTGCTGGCACATGACAAAAAGCACCTTTTCAAAGTGTGCACAGCAAACCAATTATGCCTCATGGAGACTTCTGTCTCTTGAATTCTTAGAGTAATATAGTCAGGCCATTTTCAGCTTTAAAATAAAGTTTAAGAAAATGTTATTTTTGTCCATACAAGGCCTACACAGGTATCAGAGGGTAAGTAGGGCCAAAAGTGAAAAAAAACCTTTTGTCTGAAACAGAAGCCCTATCTCCTATTCTGAGAAAATGGAAATACCTCTATTTCCACATCATCTGAGTGGGTATGAGAAGGACTTACATAGGCCTCATAGTTCCCTGGAGTATCCCTGTAGTTCCTCAGGGGTCCACAGACAAAATTTAAGAAGCGTTGCTCTATATACTTTCTTCATATCCTTCACAGTTTCATAATGCTTTGTCCTGCCACCTCCACCTTGACCCTTCTGTCTTCAGAACTAAAGACCTTCAATTGTTTTAGCCATACCCCTACATCTCATAGGGATTAGTTGAGAAGTAAGGATGCCAGCAGCCTCCCAACCTGTGGCTACTTGGTAGGCTGGCAGGAGGGAAATGGGGGGGGGGGAAGAGAAATTCTGTTGCAGTGATAGCCTGACATAATATCTGGGGCAAACCTGAAAGTGACATCATATCACTCTAGGATTCAGCAGAAACTCTGTGATAAAAATTATGTGTAAGGCCTGAAAATGATGCATGCCATTGATACAATTGCATTCTGTCCAGTCTCCTGCCAGGTGCCAGCCACTGGCTGACAAGTTTACCTGGAAATCTTTTTTCAAATCTTATCCCATTCTACAATAACCTTTTAGAGATGGCTACACAGAATCCTACAATGCCACCATACCATACATTTATATAAAAGGATTCTAATGCTAACCATTTTGTTTCAATCCCTTTCTAATAAATAATGCCTAATATGGAATTTACATTTTCACCGGTAGTTGGAAGCAAAAGCAGCTTGAGGAGGTCAGTGAAAAATATTAAATAGCTCTTCATTTTTTTCACTTTATGTACAATCTCCATCTTTAGCCTTCTGCTAAAAATGATTATCAGGGAAACCATCATAGAGCTAAACACAAATGTTTTAGAAGTTTCCTCTTTTGAATTTAAGTGTGATTTAATTGGACTATCTGGCCAACTTTCCATTTTATGTATATGCAAGATTTGATAGAATTTACATCTTGTGCTGGATCTTGGGCACTAGTCAGGATTATATAAAGATTATTTCCTCTGAGTAGCTCCTGCACTAACTGTTAAAAGGCATATCATTTATATAGAATTCTGTTTCTTTGATATATTCTGAATGTACATCTACCCAATTAATGTGATGGTAACTTCTTTCTCTAACTAATGTCAGACAAAGTTTGAGTCCAGTGGCACCTTTAAGGCCAAGACTGGACTCAAACTTTGTCCTGCTGCTTTAGACCAACCCTGCTACACAACTGAATCTAATGTCACACCGTTTGCAAAACCATGGACCATCTGTATGTCTCAGGAGGGGCACGAACCACAAACTTTCACAAAATTGTCCATTTGCCGAACTGGTTAGTGGTTCATGTGTTTCATGAGTTCGGGAGGTGGTAGAATGCCCCCCTTGCAACACCAAATTCACAGGGAGTCTTCAGCAGGCTCTCCTCCACCAACTCTCCAAGTTTGGTGAAGATTGGGATTTTAAAGAAAAATAGATTGCCCCCTGTACAGGATTAGCCCACCCAGGCCAGTCCAGGGATGAGAGGGAATCCTGTACTTTTCAGTACATTAAACAACAAACCACGAGATGGTCTATACCCTCTCTGGTTTCCAGACAATTTGCCACCAGAACCTCTTTTCACTAGTCCCTGCTTTTCCTAAGGGAAGAGATTCCAAACCCTTAGTTGGCATCTGGGACAGAACACATTAGCAACTCAATCCAGAGATGCACGCTTTTTACCCTCCCATAGTAGCGTATGTGGTCAGGGTTAGGCACAAGACTTAAACTTGGAATCCAAGTTACAACATCAGAAACAAATTAGCAAT
>NW_015164702.1:0-7412 GCF_001447785.1 Gekko japonicus
TATATATAATGTGGCCCTAGATAGGAATCAATAATTGTATGTAACCCTTCGGGGTTAGAGACCCTTCGGGGTTAGAGCGGTATATAAACTGAATGTTAAATAAAATAAATAAATAAAACCCTGTATGGGCAGTGAGCAGATTTTTGCTCGCTCGTGAAGCCAAATGGACTCGGCGCTGTTCCAGATGGCTCTGCGGGATCCGAGGCCCCCTGGCGGCTCGTTGGATGAGCTAGTGGAGGACTGGCATGTCCGACTCTCCATGGCCATGGACGAGACTGCTCCCAGGCGTCCTCTCCGGACTTGTGTTAGGCGCACACCCTGGTATACCCAGGAGTTGTGGCAGCTGAAACGAGAACGGAGACAACTAGAGAGACGGTGGTGTCGCATTCGCGACGAGGCGACAAGAGCATCTTATAGGATATTTATGAGATCCTATGAGATGGCAGTTAAGGCTGCTAAGAAGGATTTCTATGCGGCCGAGATTGCATCTGCGAGCTCACGCCTTGCCCAATTATTTAGGACAATTTGGACTTTGACAGACCTGCCTCAGGGCAGGCGAAACGTTAGGGAATTGGATATTGGCTGTGAGGCTCTTGTGAGCTTTTTCGCAGATAAAGTCTTGGCGCTTTACCGCAACCTCCCCACCACAATTGAGACAGTGGGCAAACTCGAGGCCCCTTGCGTGTCTTCGGTACCGGGTTTAGAGTGTTTCAATCCTCTCAGTCTGGACGAAGTTGACAGATTGCTTGTATCTGTACGCCCAACCACAAGTGACCTTGATCCGTGCCCCTCCTGGCTCATCAAAGTGGGACACAAGGGGCTACGAGGCACACTATGGAAGATAATCAAAAGTCCCTCTTGGAGGGACAGTTCCCAAGTGCGCTCAAGGAGGCGATGGTCCGACCTCTTTAAAAAAACATCTTTGGACCCAGCCGAATTGGCTAACTATCAGCCAGTGTCCAATTTGCCCTATTTGGGCAAACTTATTGAGAGGGTGGTGGCGTTACAGTTACAGAGCTTTCTGGAGGATGCTTCAGTCTTAGATCCCTTTCAGTCCGGTTTTCGCCCTGGTCATGGAACTGAGACGGCTTTGGTCGCCCTGACTGACGATCTCCGAAGGCATCTGGATTGAGGAGGGGTGGCGGCACCGCGTTCGCTCGAGCTTTCAGCTGCATTTGATACAGTTGACCATCAGCTGCTGACCCACCGCCTCGCTGACGTGGGGATTCAGGGGCTTGCCCTTCAATGGTTTGCCTCTTTCCTACAAGGTCGGGGACAAAGGGTGGCTGTCGGGGACCAGCAATCCCATAGGTACCCCCTTGACTGTGGGGTGCCTCAGGGAGTGGTGTTGTCCCCGATGCTATTTAACATTTATATGCATCCCCTTGCCCAGATTGCCCAGAGTTATGGGCTTGGGTGCCATCAATATGCAGATGACACCCAGCTCTATGTGAATCTGGATGGCCGGTCAGACTCGAGTCCCGATTACCTTCACCGGGCGTTGGAGGCCATGGCTGGTTGGCTCCGGCTAAGCCGATTGAAACTAAACCCGGCAAAGACAGAGGTCCTGGGCCTGAGTCAGACTGGTGTGGGGTTAGGGCTCCCTCTCCCAACTTTCGACGGGGCGCCTTTGGTGTCAGCGTCTAGGGTTAGGAGTTTGGGGGTGCTCCTGGACTCCTCATTAACAATGGAGGCCCAGGTGGCAGCCACTGTCAAGTCAGCCTTTTACTATCTTTGGTTGGCATGGTAGTTGGTCCCCTACCTTGACCGCGATGACCTAGCCACAGTGATCCATGGGACGGTCATCTCGAGGCTAGACTACTGCAACGCTCTCTACATGGGGCTGCCTTTGTCGCAGATCCAGAAGCTGCAGCTGGTGCAGAATGCTGCAGCCAGGCTGTTGATGGGTCTCTCTAGGAGGGGCCATATTCAGCCTGTGCTGAAAGCGCTGCACTGGCTGCCGATAGCGTACCAGATCCGCTTCAAAGTGCTGGTTCTTACCTATAAAGCCCTATATGGCCAGGGTCCAGCCTACCTGAGGGACCGCCTTGCCCCACATGTTCCCCCAAGAGCACTATAGTCGGGGCCCCAACATTTGTTGGTCATCCCGGGTCCCAAGGACACCAAACTAGCTGCGACCAGGGCCAGGGCTTTTTCGGTGGCGGCTCCTACCTGGTGGAACGAGCTCCCGGGGGAGATCCAGGCCCTGCAGGACCTTGTGCAGTTCCGCAGGGTTTGCAAGATGGAGCTCTTCCACCAGGCTTTTGAGTAGGAGCTGCCGCCCCATTATACCACCACCGTCAAGGTATCTTAAAGGATTTATCGATGAGGCCCAAGGAAGAACCTGGAAATTGTAGAAGATCTGATAAGCCGTCGCTATTGGACACGTACACCATGGGAGTACCATCTGGAAATGTGGTGATACCATCTTGGAATTAGGATACTAGTAATGGATTGAGTACTGTGGTTTTAGTGTTTGGATGATTTTACTATGTTTTTATATGTTTTTACCTATGGCATGGCTAATGACCTTGCCCCTGTTAGCCACCCTGAGCCCACTGGGGAGGGCGGGATACAAATGTGAAAAATAAATAAATAAATATAAATATCCCCTTGTTGATTACAAACAAAAAAAACTGTCCAATGATCATCTCCCCATTCCTGAGCACTTTGAGACTGTTTGTTGGGTTAATTTTCAAGTGTTGAAACAGCACAGAGAAATTGACAGTGTTTCACACATGCACATTCGAAGAGCCCAGTGACAGTCCTACTTTCCTCTCCTTCACAGACTTCTTGTTGCTGCACGCCACTCAGCAACAAGTAGTATAAATAAAGACTGAGCAAATCAATCTGTCAGTCAGTCAGCGATAAATAAACTTTTTTGCTCCCAAAGCCTTACCATTTGGCATTCATTTAAGTCCAGATTATCAATGCCATTTTACCCGTGCATATTTTTGCACAGCCTTTTGGGAATCATAGTTCCCTGCTCATATCCTCATATCATTTAATGACCTGATCTGACCATCCATGACCCTATGTAGAATCAACCTCACCTAATGGGCTGATGTAGAAGCAAGGCAGAGAAATTAAACACCACTACAAGGAAATGAAACTCCATAACCAAAGTTACTGAAGAAGTGCAAAGCTATAGGAGGTGGTGGATGGAGAATCAAGCAGATGGGATGCTTGTCTCACAGGCTGTCAAATATGATATACTCCACTATCAAATATATTCACTGCAAAATTTGTGGAATCTCTAATGATTGTTGTTGTTGTTGTTGTTCAGTCGCACAGTCAAATCCGACTCTTCGCAACCCGATGGACCACGTCATGCCAGGCCCTCCTGTCTTCTGTCGTGCTCCAGAGTTTGCTTAATTTCATGTTTGTTGCCTTGATAACACTGTCTAACCATCTCATTCTTTGCCGTCTCCTTCTTCTTTGACCTTCAATCTTTCCCAGCATCAGAGTCTTCTCCAGTGAGTGCTCCCTTCTCATTTGGTGGCCAAAGTATTTGAGCTTCAGCTTCAGTATCTGGCCTTCCAGGGAACAGTCAGGGTTGATTTCTTTTAGGATTGACTGATTTGGATAGAGCTTCTCCATCTTTGACTGCAAATTATATAATCAATCTGATTTTGGTGTTGCCCATCTGGTGGTGTCCATGTGTAGAGTCACCTCTTAGGTTGTTGGAAGAGGGTGTTCACTATGACCAGCTGTCAGCAAGCTGCCATTATGTTTCTATGACCTCTGTGTACATATCCTTCCCCTGTTACACCTGGCTTGTTATTCTGCTTCTATGCTGGAATGCCTAAGATAATCTACTGGAGGGTTTGTGGAGGAGAGGATGCTGTAATGCTTGCCACTGATTATCGCTTGGGAACTGCACCTGTGTTTTGTCTGATGTTCTGCCTGGTTCTCATGGACTGGGCGCGCAACCGTTTCTTTAGCCCGCCAGCGGGAATGTTATTCATTGGATCTGTGTCTGTTTGAATTTCCTTTATTATGCTTGCCCTACCTGTGTATCCCCAGTTCTAACAAAGAACGTGTTTGAGTGTCTTTCCAACGCTTTGAAATAAATTTTGCTTTTCTTGAAAACGTGGATTTATTCTCGATGCTTGGGGATCCAACACCAGCGTGTTCTCTTGACAAAACTCTGTTAGCCTTTGCCCTGCTTCATTTTGTTCTCCAAGACCAAACTTGTGTTATTCTGGTTACTTTTTGACTTCCTACTTTAGCATTCCAGTCCCCTATGATGAGGAGGACATCTTCTTTTGGTGTTAGTTCTATGAGGTGTTGTAGGTCTTCATAGACGAGAGAGCTGGAGGGAGTGAGCGAGAGATGAGCCGGGCGCCCTGCACCGGCAGCAGCAGCAGACCCCTGGGGCGGGTGGAGACGCAGATCTCCAGGGCGCGGGGGGGGGAGTCGGTGGGCTTCCCACATGGAAATTTTCGAGGTGCTGCTGCCACTCAGTAAGAACCACTTTGGCTTCCCAGTCACGGGATCGGGTTCCAACATGCAGGGCAGCCAGAGGCTCTTTGGAAGGATCAAATAAAAACGAACAATCCAATCCACCCCCTCTTATTTTTTGCTACGGAGATCATGCCTCCAGCTTGTTTCGTCGGCCTGCTTTCCTGTAACTCCCGGCGCTCGTCCGCCTCCTCCAGCCCCCCCCCCCGGAGATCTCCTCGCTCGGCCCCGTGAGCGACGGAGAAAACAAGTCAGATGATTCCTGTCTCAGTACCGCACAACCAAGTTGGGGCGCAAAAGTCAAGCCAAGCTCTACCCGCAGCAGGGAAGGGGCGCAGCAGAGCAGCCTCTCTGCAAGGTGAAGAAGCCACTGGGGTGGCGGCCGGCGGCATGGGAGAAAGTGTGGCAGCAAGGAGCGAGCAGGATCATGGAAGTGCGGCTACTCCGCCACTATCAGGGCTCCTTTTTAAAGGGGGGGTACGGGCGCATGCGAGAGAGAGGCTTTTCTTTCCTGGTTCCCCGATTGCTGAGAGAGGAGGAGATGGAGGCAGGGCAAGCGGATGGCAAGCGGCGAGGTGTGCTGCTGCGTCATGGTGTGCATGTGCTAGGATTGCGCAGCTCTGAAGTGCAGAGCCATGGTCGCCCGCGCACCACGCCCCTCACTCACCACCAGCGGGTTCCCCGGGTGCTCCTGAGGGTGCTCCTGAGTTTCTAAGGGCAAACTGACCCCGACCCTGCGCAAGAGGGGCAGGCGCCTGGTTAGGGCGGTGGCGGTAGTTGGGGGGCGGGGTGCAGTTTGGCGCCCCTGAGGGCTGGCCTGCCCTCAGTGAGCCCCTTGTTCGCCTAGTGGGCAAGCCGGCCCTGTCCATGGCATAGCCCACAGCCTCATCTAACCACGCAAGCCCCCTTGCCATGTCAAGGCAGTGATCCATGAGGGAGTCTCTAATGATGGGTCCCCCCAAATCTTCAAATTATCTCTTTCAGCAGTTTCATATAGTTGATAAACAGTATCTGGGACAATATGGAACCTTGTGAGGCTTTCCCATGGGTCAGAGGGCAAGGGGTGGAGGAGGAGACTTCCAGCACTATGATGATGACGACAATGATGAAGAAGAAGAAGAGGAGGAGGAGGAGGAGATTGGATTTATACTCTGTCCTTCATTACCCAAAGGAGTCTCAGAGAGACTTACAACCTCCTTTCCCATCCCCACAACAGACACCCTATGAGGTAGATGGGGCTGAGAGAGCTCTTTCAAGACCTGCTCTTGACAGAACAGCTCTGAGAAAGCTATGACTGATCCAAGGTCACACCAGTAGCTGCGTATGGAGGAGTGGGGACTCAGAACTGATTCTCCCAGATTACAGTCTGTGTTCCTAACCACTACACCAAACTGGCTCTCTAATGAAATTTATCTTCCAGAAAGAACTTAAACCAGTCTAACATATCTCGCTGAATGGTTCAGAAGGATACAATGGTATAAAAGGTTACTGAGATATTCAGAACAACCAGTAGGGATACACTCCCCCTGTTGGAAGACCAGTATACATCATCCATGGGGACAACCACAACTATTTCTGATCTGGGCAAAAGCCAGATTGAAAATGATCATGAAAATCAGTTTTCTCCATAAATTCTGAATACCAAAGATCTAACTCAGAAATAGTAGATTCAGTACTGGCCTATGGTTGTTCAAGTTAGCTGGATCCAATGACTGACCCTTTTATCAAAAGTACATTAATATTTGTCAGAGTGATTTCCTAAACTATATGCTATTTGCTTCCGGGGGCCTAGATATAATAAGATTCTTATGATTCGGAGTAGCATCACTGACCAACACTGTACAGACACAATGTCAAAGAATTTTTGTGTGTGTGTGCTGTTATTCCTACCACAGAGTAAGCCCTAAAATAGGGTTCACTTGTGCTCAGATTTATCTTGGGTCTTCCCCCCCATTAATTTTAGTAAATAAATAAAATAGTGAAATATTTAATAAATAAAATAAACATCCGTCTATTGCTTACAGGTTCTCCTAATTACAGAGGGCAGCTAAATCTGCAGCATGCTTGCCTGTCATATCAGATGGAAAATAGCCCCCCCCCCCCGATATATGTAAGCAGTGTGGAACTATCTTTCTCTTGGGGTGGTTCAATCTAGTTGATCCTTCATACCTCCGAGGAACCCAACCAGATAGCAATCTGTCCATGACAATGGAATTACAAAGAATTTTCCCATGCTTAGATTACGTTGTCCTGGCTTGTTCAGAACACCAGGGCAAAGGTGTGACCTGCTATATGTGTTTGGCTCAGTGTCAGTAGACCCAGACCTTTGGTCATCATGGTGGTCATGTCTTCCAAGCCATTCCCAGAATACAAAGGCTTTAGCATTGATGTTGAAGTTCCTGAAGACCCACAGTCTGGGAAACTCCAACACCAGCTTGGTTAGCTCATGCAGGTGGCATAGGGCGGTACACTAAAAAAATGCCAGTTCTCTCTAAGAAGTCCAAGGCCCACGGGGAATAAAACACCCTCAATTCTCAGTGAACTTGGAATGGACAGTCTGGTCAGGATCATGGAATCATAGACTAAGGCAAGACCACCACCCTAACCTCCAGAACATGTCTGCTTTTGAGAACTCTGTCAGACACGACTGCTGTAGACTTATACACTTGTGTTCATCCAGCTGTGACTCTTTAAAACATGTCAGATATGCATGAGGTTTTATTATTTATTCTCCTGGCATTCAACAAAAGTCTGAGCTCTCTTCTCTTTATCTATCTCACTGCTTCCCACTGCAATACCTTTATCAACTTGTAACTCTGGTGATGTTATTAGAAATGCCCCTTAGTCTCTATACTCATCATAGCAATGAGAATCAAGTCCCTCCACAAATTCAGATCATCAAGCAGCACAACTGGCCAAAGAGAAACAGACAGAATGACCGGGCTCCA
>NW_015164702.1:7455-15541 GCF_001447785.1 Gekko japonicus
ACAGCTGAAGGTACCAGACGTGGTGTCCATATCAGATCACAGAATGCTGAGAACATTTGTGTGTGGAGTGCAGAATAACTTGAATGAATTCTGGAGAAGCCCTGGATGAATTTTCTTTTTTTGTTTTACTTACTTCCCTTGTTTTTAATGAAGACTTGATGAGATTAAAAAAAATTAATATTTTGACACACAGTAGGTGCTTCAATTAAACACTGGCAGAATCAATTGCTATTCTTTTCTTCAGTAATGAAAACAGGATTTTTATTTGAAATTCTTGGTACAAATGTGAAAAGCAGCATCTTCTGCTCCTTCATTAACTGTTTTATTTGAGAAAACAATTAATAAAATCAAAGTCAATCTTTTTTTCTCCCAAATCCTCTGAGGTTAAAATAGATTAGTATTTGTATAGTTTTCTGTTGGATATTGGAAAGCTGAACAACACATTTTATTTCGAACAGCAGGGGAAAAATGAAGAAAACCAAAGTTAATTACACTGGTGGTGTTAGGCCTTGGAATGGTTAGGGAAGCACAAGAGATCCTGTTGCAAATTTCTGGGTTCAGGGCATTTATAAGTTGTTAGTGAAATTCTCATAGGGCTGAAACTTACTGTAAAACAGCATGGGACTCAAATTGTTTTATTTTCCAAACTTGGAAATTTGAAAAGGAGGCAGCACAAGCAACAAAATAGATTAATTTTTTTATCACAGATTCATTAGATCAGATTCATTTCTTATTCATGTTATTACATTAATATAATAATGCGATTTTAATTTTATAGAGCTGTAGGCATTTAGGTAGTACCAGCTGCAGTACTGTGTGTGGGCTAGATGATTTAGTTTAAATCATTCTAACTGTACGGAAGCTGGTGGGATTGTGCTGAGTCGTACCAACTAAACATCTGACCTCAACAGTATTTCTTACATTTTTCCTATGAAGCATCCTCATCGTTCCTATTCTCATTAAACATTTATTTAGAATCAGCAGTGTGCTAGGCACTGTATGGGATGCAAAATTAACATGGTTCTTGCCCAGTAGGCTTATGAATGAAAAACTGAGAACCTATGTATGCCTGTTTGGAGGTAAACACCATGAAATCGATGGGACTTCCAATTAATTATAGTAAAGATCATGCAAGTTACATGGCCACCATGCTAGTGAAGAAGAGGCAAGGATCTAATGCATAAAGAAAAGCATTTTGAGGAGGGATTCAGTAGAGAGGTAACTGGAGGGATGGATGCAGAAGCAAGGCTTATCCAGATGCAGAAAGTGGCATGGAATGAAATTTGAAGTGTGAGATGGATGGGCAGGAAGCTGGAAGGAGATTTATTCAGTAAGATAATTAACCATTAAGGCCAATGGATTTTATCAGCAGTTTTGTTTTAAAATCTTTGTTTCTTTAACCAAAGACTTTGGGGGTAAATTGCTTCTTGCTTAAAAACGAAATCCATCTACTCACTTACCTTTTGCCCTCTGCTCTTGAATCTGATTCTTTGCTGCCTGTTGAGGAGCATTCATTGCAGGAGAAATGAATGAGGGCCGCTGCTTGAACTCAAGCTCTACTTCTTTCTTGTACTTGTTTTGTTGTTGCAGGAAATCACCTGGGTCTCATTCTCAACAGTTTGCTTTCAGCACGTTGCAGTAGTAAACGTGCAAGTCAACGGGAGTGCTTTAGTATTTCTGGTTCAGATCCTAATTCTGCTTTGTACTCAATTTGGGTCTTAGAAAAGTCAAGTGTTTCCATCTAGGCACTCTGTCCTTAAGAGTGGCCAGCCAATGCTTTTGTGAAGCCTACAAACCAGGCATGAATGCATCAGTGAACTTCTTTCCTTTGTTCCCAGGATGCGGTACTCAGAGAAATATTGCTGATGAACATGAAGGTTCTCTTTAGATATCATTGCTGACAGCTTCTATGGGTGGTGCTGGAGTACAGCATTTGGGTAAATAGAGGCAAGGGGAAATCTAGTGAGAATGACTTGACTACATTAATGTGATTAGAAATACCTCCACTGTGGGGAGCATCTGCCTCCCAGCATTAATGGCTTGAGCTCTGCATACCTTAAAGATAGTCTGCTCATGTGTCTCCCATCACAATCTTTTAAGTATTCTGAAAACATCTTCTTAATTAGTCTGTCTGTAAACCACATTCATACTGCAGTGATAGTGACCAGCCCTGAGACAGCTTTGTAATATGAAGTGAAAACTCAAAATTATTTCCTCCTGCTCATAATTTGAGCTATTTTTAACAGCACACAGAAATGGAGAGTAGATATCACTATCTGGAATCTGTTGCACAAGACAACTGTTTTATGGTGATTTAAATCCTGCGGGGGGACATATATAGAGAGGCACTTTTGATGGTTGTTAGGAACAACCTGTCTCCTCCTCAAACCTTTTTTGAGATTATGTTTGCCTCCCATACTTAATATTTAAATAAGGAATGAAACTATAGTATACATAAGGGGGCTTTTATATAATAAGTAGTGATACACATTGGTGATGGGGAGGGATAGCAGCTAAAATGAATACATTTACGCTAAGATTGTATTCTTGTCACTTGATTATATGACCTTTCCCAGCATAACATAGGGTGTTTAGAGATGACTGTGCACAATGGAAGCACTTAATCAGCTGGTAGGCTTCCCAATGGCAAAGACGATTCTACCACATTTCTATACCTAATCATAAAAATCTGGAGTCACGGGAATTAAATTATCCTCCCCAGGTGACAGGATTGCCTCCCCCATACTCTCCAGTCCTCTAGCCAGCAAGGTGTTATTGTTAAGAGCTGTGGGCTCTAATCTGGAGAACCAGATTTCATTCCTGTCTCATCCACATGAAGCCTGCTGGGTGACCTTGGTCCACTCACAGTTCTCTCAGAACTCTCTCAGCCTCACCTACCTCACAAAGTGGCTGTTGTAGGGAGAGAAAGTGAAGGCGATTGTAAGCTGCTTTGAGACTCCTTAGGGTAGAGAAAAGTCGGGTATAAAAACCAACTCTTCTTCTTTGTCTTCATCTTCGTCCTTGTCATCTTTCTTCTTTCTTCTTCTCATTAAGGTCTGACTCACAAACCTCTATCTGATCCCGCCTGTAGAAGTAAGGCAGGTGACAATCATAGACAGGGCTTTTTCAGTGGTAGTGCCTCTCCTTTGGAATGTCCTTCCCCTTTAGTCTTGCCTGGAGATGATCTTACTTTCCTTTATTTGATACACAATATTTGTTTTATGCTGTTTTTAAAAACCTTGCTTGTTTTTAATATTGATAATTTATGCTCCTTTTTAACTTAATGACACTGTTTTTACTTGCTAGCCTCCTCAAGCAGATCTCTGAAGAGACAGCTTATATATTATTAGTATTACCATTATTATTATTAACAACAACACATGACTAGACTTTGTAATTGAAGTTACCCCTTAGATAGTGATCATCTAAACTCTATTCAGAGCTGCTATCTGCTCCAAAGTTCAAACAGAGCTCCTCTACATAGAGGCAATCATGTCCAGCTTGTGCAAATTGCTGGATTCGTGTGATTGTGTCTTTTATCTACAAAGAAAATAAGGAAATATTTCCGGCATTTTTCATTTTTTAGTATAAATACCATTACTCTGAAGCACGTCAAAGCAATCTATTACTAATTTTTGTTTGTCTTTCTCCCTCCCTTTTGAACATTATACATCTTGTTTTGTGTTTTTGCTTTTGACTGTTTTTGGTTGTCTGTGATGAGAACTGTGCTGGAACACACACTCTATTTGATGTTGATGCCCTTGAATGGATTCATTTAAACTGATAGAAATCCATAAGCATAAAAACCAATATTATTCCATGTGTAATATTGTCATTGTGGCAGGCACAGTGCATCATTTCTGCTGGAATTGTTTCTCCTAATGCACAAGTTAGCAGAGTGCATTATAGATGAATGTTTGCTGTTGGCAAGTTTTAACCCTCTGTTTTTCATATATTCATTTAAAACTAAACACATTGGCTGGTGGAGAAGAGAATGCTATTAATGTTCCGATCTAGTACCTAGGTATATTCACGATTTGATGCTGTTTGCTAAAATGCTTGAAAGTGCCATACAGCTCTCATCAATTAACAACTTTACAGGAATTACAATTAACATCTTCTCAAGTGGTTGTAAGTTAACATAGTTCACACAAGAGTATAATACTTTCAGGGAAAATGTATAGACAGAAGTGTATGTGCAATATATAATGACACAAACTTCTAACCTTGCTATTAATACTGTTCTTTAACATGTCGGTTCATTTCCCCTTTTCTAACACATCCAGCATGCTACACAATTGCAAGAATGAGGGTGTATCATAAATACCCCCAGCATTTATTAATGCATTTTGTATTTTCTGGTGACACAAGAAGTACCATTAGGCAGGCATTTAATTAAAGAAGCAATGGCGGCAGATATAGTAGCTTCATTTTACTGTGGATAAAGCTAAAGCTTTGCAGAAAGGGAGCTCCGTCTGATTTTTTGAGATCAAGGTTTCCCCAAATTATAATAATATATTTCAGCTGCATGATCCATGAGGTTAATACGGCCTGTAATTAAGAATTGGTATTTCACAGGTGTCCTACTGTCTGGGGGAAAAAATAACCCTCCATCTTTTGAAATTATGGGATGCCGTCTTGCAAGAGCAGAATGTAATCTGCTCCCAATTTGTGCCAGCTTTCTGCATTAGGTGGTGGGGGGGAGATCTCAAATCCTCTCTTAAAACTAGGATTCAGTGGAAGTTGTGCTTGGGCTTCATGAGCCCAATGCAATTAGGCAGCAAGTGACTGTATGCCATATGCATTTATTGCTCTTCTTAGCATGTGTTACTTTGATGTGTTAGGCAGGAAAGCTAACTCTTTTTCTTGGTTAGCCTTCCTCCTGGGTCTTTATACTGTGTAGCAGTTGAGTGCAGACTTTGAAACACAGCCTAATTTAGAGGCAGATGCTGCAGCTGCTGCTGTCATTTCAGCGCCCCCCCTTCCCCACTTTAGCTTTGATGTCAGCTTAGAGTCCTTGTTGCATTCATACATCAGCTCCTTCCCCAATCCACAAAACAGAACCTGTATAATTTTAACTGTTTGTTTTTGCCTCTAAATCTTTATTCAGGCTGCTCCATACCTTTTAACATGGAAGGCTTTGACTCGTGTAGAGTTGTGGCAGCCTTGTTCGAAAGAAGGCTTTGGGAGAGAAAATAAACACAAAATCTCTTTGAATCAGACTGTTTGATGTTGAGGGAAAGGCTACTGTTACCAAAGGGAGGACAGTTTGTGAGCCACTCACATATGTCTGCATTTGATATAGGTTAAGTCAGTGATGGAACATCCAAGTTTATAAAGGGCTTTCAGACAGGCTAAACTTGTATCAAAGAACTGTTGTGTGAACCGGTGCTTCAGAGAGCCCTTAGATAACCACATATACACCTGTTATATGGTGACGTTTCCTTTTCTCCTGGCAAAAATATGCAGATGGCATGATAGCCCATGGTGAAAGAGCTCACCCCAGGATAGTTTGTAGGTGGTATCTGAGTTCAGTGAGTCTGAGATATCCATCAAGCACAGGCTCAAAAAAAGTGTTTCTGCCATCACAAAAATCTTGGTGGCAGACACCCACATGAAGACACTCGATTACCAAAATGGTGCCCCCAAGCAGCTATGTTTTTGCTGCTTCTCCAGCTCAAGATTTGTATGAGGGTTACTACTATATGGGAGCTGGCCCATAATTAATCGAGCATAGAGTTATATGATAAATAGAGATTTTCATCCATTACTCCCAATTCCAGACCCAACTTCCTCATACCATGGTGGCTCCCAAAAATATGTTTTTCGGGGTGATCTTAATGTTTATCTTGCTTATCTTTTCAATAATTTGTGCAGATAAAAATGGGAATGTGTAGTCATAAACTTTATAATCAACAATAGATTGAAAGAATACCCATTTATAAATATTGGAAATGCAAAGGGGAAAAATTCAGAAGCAGGTGGAATCCTGTCAATGTGATAGTTATTCTGGTACCTCATTGTCTAGTTTAATCTTCCTAGGCAGAAATAGGCGGGGCAGTGAAGGAAGAGAAAGCAAATCAACAGATGCGTGTAAGCAGATGTCGGAAAAATAATCATTTCAAGTTGAAGATTCTGTGCTCAGCATTTCTACTTTTACCAATCGCTAGGCATCTGGGTTCACATTCAGTTCATTTTGTTAAGGAACATTTTTATTTGGATTCTTTGCTATGATAATGGCATGTGTCTATATTAATTAAGTTGGTGATCTTTTCTGTTGGTTTAAGGCTGAAGTCTTAAGAACACTTCAGAGGGGATAAATAAATAAATGGGACTCTGAGAAGACCTGCTTGGGATTGCTCATTCACTTGGAAACAGATATCCACCTGTGACATTTCTCCATCATCTGAATTTCAGATTTCATCTAAGAAAGTGCTATGCAGAGGCAGGCAATGGGAAACCACCTCTAAATGTCTCTTGCCTTGAAAACCCTATGGGGTTACCATAAGTCAGCTGTGATTGACAGCAACAAAAGGTGCCTTATAAGGGTGTCTTCAGATCTGATTTTAATTAGCTACATCCTGAATATATTCTTGCAACTTCTGTGGCTTTGGGGGAAGGTTTGGTTCTATACAGTATATAGAGGCATTAGGGTTGCCATCCCTCCAATGGGGGTGGGGATTCCCCCAATGTTGGGGGGCCCAATCTGCCACCCCTGAAGAACCCCACCATGCCCCAGGTGCATCATGCTGGGCACACTGCATGGGGGATGCTCTAGTGTTTGGCTAGAGTTTTTGGCCAAATGCTAGAGCTTCCCCTGGATTACATGCCCAGTGCAATGATGTCACTTCCTGGTGATGTCATCGTGGCACACACACAAAGCACGCATGTAGGAAGATCCCAGGGAGCCTGTAGCACCCCCCCCCCCGCCAGTAGACGGTAAGCACCTGGCAACCTTAAGAGCTATTCTGTTTGCTTGAGCTATTCTGTTATCTGGGGCTGTATAATGCTAAGGAGGTAAAGAAAGGCTTTACCTGTTGAAAACAAAACAAGACAGGGCCTTCTCACCATGATAAGGAGATAGTGCCAGTCTATCTGCCTTCTTTGTCAGTGACAGAAGCTTTGCTTGTAGACAGGCAGACAGATGGAGGAGGCACAGAAGCTAAGACTTGACTCATTGTGATGATAGGGTCCTCATGTGGGTAGTGGGAGAAAGTGCCATCAAGTCACAGCCAATTTATGATGATCCTGTAGGCTTTTCAAGGCAAATGATGAACAGAGGTAATTTGCCATTGCCTGCCTCTGCCTCATATGGGTCCTTCTCATAAACATTCCCTTAGTGTTGACAGAAGCAGCTTATGGTGATTTCTAAAAAAATATGGTGTGTCCATGTGCGTTCAAAAGGTAAGAGTAGAAATGATTGGCTCGAGATTGGGGAAGGCCCAGAAGGAGATGAAGGTGGTCATGAGTTTGACACTGGTCATATTCCTCAGTACATTTTTAGCAGCATCTCTCCAGTTGTTTGATTAAAAATAATTAATAAAGTGGCCCTTGTTAAATCCATATTGGTGTCTGTCTCTTCATTCCAACTGTGGTGATAAAGCAATATGTTACGTTTTTTAGAAAAAAGAAATAGTATTCAGTCCAATCTTGCTGTTTTGCTTGTCATTTTTAGCAAAACAGTCAGTTCAGACATCTGTTATTTCCTGAAATCTGGGAAGAAAACACTATGTCTATAGGTTGGCCATAGGTACATTTGGAAAAAATATAGTCTCTTCTTCTTGACATAGGGCATAATCTGTTGAGAGGTTCTCCAAATCCTTCTAGACAGTTTGGTGTAGTAGTTAAGTGTGCAGACTCTAATTTGGGAGAACCGGGTTTGATTCCCCACTCCTCCACTTGCACCTGCTGATGTGACCTTGGGTCAGTCACAAGCTCTGGCACAGCTGTCCTTGAAAAAGAGCAGTTTGTGTCAGAGCTCTCTCAGCCCCACCCACCTCACAGGGTGTCTGTTGTGGGGAGGGGAAGGGAAAGGAGTTTGTAAGCCGCTCTGAGACTCCAAGTGAAGGGCGGGGTATAAATCCAA
>NW_015164702.1:15626-44459 GCF_001447785.1 Gekko japonicus
TTCTTCTTCTTCTTCTTCTTCTTCTTCTTCTTCTTCTTCTTCTTCTTCTTCTTCTTCTTCTTCTTCTTCTTCTTCTTCTTCTTCTTCTTCTTCTTGACTAGATAATCTTAGAGTATTACCCAATACTTGTAGAATGTAGTGGTCATGATCCACTTTAGGACTGCAAATCACATATTTAGAGTTTGTTTACTACATGTTTTTAGTTATCAGATTTCATTTGACACACTGGGGGTGGGGCAGTACCCACGATGATATCTACGGTAGAACCTGATTACAAGTAATTCAGAAAAGAGTGGGTTAGCTGAATGTTAATCATACAGCTAAAATAAATCCACCAAGGAAAATGTGATTATTGTTCTACTGGATGCTCATAGCACAGTTTCGGTGCCTCACCCACAGATTTGTTGCCTGACTTTTATTAGAAAAGGTCAAATTTTGAGTAATTGTTTGATGGTATAATTAAGCCTAATTAGCAAGTAATTCCAGGAAGACTGAACTTATTATAGCAATGATTTTGTGATGACAGACTAACAGAGAAAGTTAGTTCATCTTTAACTCTTTAATCACATTTCATCTCCTTATTAAAGAGAAGGCAAAAGAGTACAATACTCGGTTCGACCCAGTCTGCCATACCAGTCCAGCTGATGCAGAGTGGGAAAGATACTAAGGGTTAGATGTGTGTATACAGTCTGTTACCGTACCCTGTTGAATGTATGATGTTAAAAAATGTTCATGGGCATAGATGAATCTTTCACTGTATTGTTTGAATATGATTATGTCCTATACTAACCAAAAAAGATGTTGCTCCTGCAGCAAGAAATTACGGGAGTGGGCAGGGGGGGGAGCCATCACAAACATCAAGTATATATCTATGAACCACAAATATCTTTGGACCACAAAAAAAGATTATGCTGGGAATTTGTAAACTGTATGTACTAAAGCCAGGTGGAACACGGGCTGTAGTAAGGAGGAGAATTAAGCAAGATTGGGTGGGAAAGATAGCTGAATCCAGGCATAAAGGATTGTATGTATACAGAATTAGAAAAATAGTAATCTTTTCCTTAATTGTTGGTAGTATGACTCTATGTTTGCTAGCTGGCTTTAGTCAAAGGACGGAAAAAATCTTCCTGTCTTTCCTAGTCTATAATTGCTCCCTAAGAATCTCCTTTCCTTGTGGGCAACATTTTCTTTTGCTAATAAACTACAGAACTATCACTACAGAAAGAACATTTTCCACCACCACCCCAATCTTAGGGACAAAAATACAAGGCCCAGTCTCGCCTGTGTATCCTGTTATGTATTGTGTATATATAACTGCTTTGTGAACTGTGCCATTGAGAGTCAATGTTAAGCTTCGCCCTGGGCTAGGATCCTAATGTAACCAATAGGAGCCCTAGCCCAGAATATGTTTGCCAATCACCGTGCAGAGCGGGATCGCTTGTGATTGGTCCTTATTGCTTCAACCTCATAGGTTGCATTATTGTACAGTGGGTGTGGCTACATTAGCCGGGAATGTTTAAATACAGAGCAGCCAGTGTATGTCTTGGTTCTGATGATGGGTTCTGGCTGGCGATTGTTGTACCGTGTTCGGAGAAGTAACAAGCTGAAGAATAAACCGCATTCTTGCTGAATCACTCTCCGACTTCTTTGTTAAGCGCACGACTTAACATATCCTTTCTGTCCCTACCTCTTCTTTCCTTTTATGCTGCTGGTGGTCTTGAGACATGTTGCACAGATGTCTCCTTCTCTGAAATCTTTGGGTGTTTGTTTAAGTCGTTTCTGTGAGAAAATGCTTCCATGTGTGTGTGTGTCCTTATTTCTACTGACACCTTTTCTTTCTACACAAACAACCTGCTACTGTTTTGTGTGTGTGTGTGTGTGTGTGTTTTTACTGAGAGGAAAATACCATACACTACACATCCCATGGGGGGTGGTATGTATACATATGGCCAACATGCAACTTCATTCTCAAGGCCAATGTTGTCCCCTAACAAGGCCAATGTTTCATTCTTTTAATTTTATGTCCTTCTGTTTTATTTAGTCTTCATATAACTCACGTTTGTTGGATTTGTGGGAACTTATAAAACATTCATTCCTATCTACAACTTGCAAAAAAGTGTCTGTTGTTTGTACAAATACTGTAGTAAATGTACCATGAGCTATTTTCCAGGCTCCAGCACAGTTCTCTTGTCACCTTATTGTTCTGGATAAGAATAAGTTTGAGCCTTGGATCCAATCGAACATTTGCCTGAGCAGAAGGATATCCATTCACAAAGCATGACATTCTTGCCTTCCCCCTTCTGCTGCAAACCCAAATACCCCTCCATTGCTGCTCTGGGGGACAGAGACAACATTTGGGGGGACATTTTGGGCTGCAGCAGGAGGGGGAGGTGAGTAAATTTCACTGTATAGGCAGAAATCTTTCTACCCACAGAAACACTCCATTGGATCCAAGCCTATATTCAGCTAAGCAATACTGTCCGTGGTACGTGATTGTTCTGCTTCTATGGTTTGATCAGGTAAAATGTGTAATGGTTTATACAAAACCAATACCAGTGCCTTTCCAGTATATTCCTTCAGTAATGCAACAGATGAACAGGTTCTCTATTAATATAAATACAGCAGAGGAGGGACGAAAGTGTCCTACCCACTGATGTCTCTCATCATGAAGTTATTTTTCCAATAGACTCCTATATGCTTATAAATGAAACTCTAAAACATATTGGGATTATACCTTGCTAGGCAGGATTGATATATTTCCTTATATTCCTCTTCTCAAACATATATGGCTTCAATCCTAAGAACGCTTTTGTGGGAGTAAGTCCTACAAACACAAATTTTATTTATTGTTACAAAATTTATATCCGATTTTTCTGCTTTCACAGGGGCTGCCAAGGTGGCTAACAAATTAAAATGCATGTAGTAAAAATCGTATTTTAAAACCATATTTTAATACCACTGCGGGACCTTGTGTAGTTTCACAGGGCCTGCAAGACGGAGCTCTTCCGCCAGGCTTTTGAGTAGGAGGCGCCACTATTTTACCATCACTAGCTTCTGGCCCTGGGAAGAGAGAACAACAGCGCCACATGGAACTAGCAGCACTGATTGGGTGTACCATCTTCGAGACGTCATCTTTATGGAAGATCTTGTTTGAACATCTAGAGCACTTAATAGGTTGTAATTATGTGTAACATAGTAGTGATGTTTTTATATGGTTTTAATCTGTGAGGGCTGTTGGCTTTGTCTGTCTGTGAGCCGCCCTGAGCCCACATTGTGGGGAGGGAGGGCTATAAATTGAAATTATAAATAAATATAAATAAATAAATTAAATGTTATTTACTTCTGAGTAAACCTGCTTAAGATAGCTAACTTTGAATGATAACAAACCTTGAATGGTAACCATTTTCTTTAAAGGAAGACACTTAAAAGCACTTATAATCAATATCTTGATATGTGGTCAATATCCTGAAAACATATCCTGAAATAAGAATATAAGAACCCAGTTTGCTAGTTAGGCTAGGTTTACTAGTAGCTGATCTGCATGTTTTATTGTTTTCTTTTTAGTGCAGACCAGCTGTCTACCAGCAGTTTGGGTCAACAAACTCAACCAGCATTTTTTATTCCATACAACATATGAAAGTATGTCAGGGGTTGCCAAATGCCTCCCCCCCAAACACACTCCAACAGAACTCCCCCATTCCTGGCCACACAGCCAATGATTGGCTTGGGGGAAAAGCAAAAATCTCCTGTTATCCTCAGTTATCTCAGGATGCTTGTTAGTTATACCTACCATATGCTAATAGTCCACACTATTACTGGCATCCTAGCTAAAGCATAATCTGTCAAAAGTTCAGGCCTGTTTACTATGACCCAACCCCTGCTTACAATGTGAAACAGATGAAAAAAGCCTCCTCCTGACCAATTTGAAAGAAGTCCAGAAATATTTGCTTATCCCTGAGCCTTCATTCTAAGTACAAGGTGAGCAGGTGCGGCATCAGCTGCAAAACTCAAAGCCTACCAAATTAGCCAAATTAAATAGTTACTCCTCCCACCACTGCTTATTGGCTGGGCTGCCTGAGGCTTAATCCCCAAGAGTTTCCCCTCCCCTTCTCATACTGTGTTTCTTTTAGGGATGCTCAAATAAATGATTTTTTGATTTTTCTAAAGTACCACTTAGCCCCTTTAAGCATTCTGCAGTGCTCAGAGCCAATAATAGCAAAAGAGGAAATAGTTCAGAATGCCTAGGAGTGACCACGATCTTGAAAAATCCTCCATCTGGAATCCTGAGTGGGTGGAACTGGATGGACCACACGGGTAGAGTTTAGATCACCACCAGTTTGGAGGAGCGCCTCCTGCCACTTATTCCTTTAACCAGAAATTATCCTTAAAAAAAACCCAAAACCTTCCTATATTTAAATGAAAATGGAACCAATTTAACTTCCTTAAAACTACTTAGGTGGGGGCAAATCAGTGCGGCGGGGCTTCCACAGGGCTCAGGGTGGCTATGACACTGCTTATTGCACACATCCTTTCTCCAGCTGTCTGTTCTACAGCAGGCAGTTAGAATGTGGTTATTTCACTTTAGGTACACAGGATTACTCTGCCACGATTTCCCCACTAGCCCTCTAGTACCTTTTCTTTTTTTTTATGCCCCCGTAGGGGATTTTTTTATTGCATTTTCTATAAACTACAATGAAATTAGGGAGGGGATCTCCAAACTATAGGAGAAAGTAAAGAAAACCCACTAAAAACCCAAGAGATGGTGGTCATACATATTGCTTAACAAGTTAGCTTTTAACTCAACATTCAATTCCAATTCATTGAATGTGGTCATGTGATAATCTATTAATACTTAAGTAAAAATTTAAACACCACCGTATCTAACTTCTTCAAGAGTAATAAAAGAATTACTTATAACAAAACATTGTAAGAGATTTCAGAGTGCAATAACATCTCATTTTTTAAAACTTTTTCTTTCTCAAGTGTTAGCTTGTCTTTGGGGCTGCTGCCCCCAGTTTAGAGTCTGAGTTCTTGTCTGAAGTTGCCACTTCCTCCTCTTCTTTTTCTCCTGCTGGGCGACTATGTTGATGCAGAAATTCACGTGCCTTTTCAACAGAGTCATTTTTTTCTTTCTTGTCCATAAATTTGAAGATTGTGCCTTCGGGTACAAGCCATCTGTAGGGAATGTAGTTCTTCTGTAGAAATAAAACCAAGTATTTTCTTCTTTTCCTTCTTATTTCAAACGGGATGTCCTTCAACACTTTTATTTCTTTGTCCTTAACTTTCAAGGTGGTTCCATTTGTCACTTTGAGAATTTGATCTCTCACTTGTCTTCTGGAGAATGTTATAATAACTTCCCCTGGCAGATTATTCTTTCTTGTAAAATCTGAATACGACCTATAGAGCGTATCAATTTTGCTTTGAAGTATGTCTGCCATAGGGCCTAAAGCCTCGCTCATAATCTGCTTCACATTCTCCCCCTTCTCTTCCAGAACACCTTGAAATCTTAGAACATAGCTTGCTCTTTCCATTTGTTGCTGTAACAAATGAGACTCCTCCGT
Organism: Gekko japonicus; assembly: GCF_001447785.1. NCBI lineage: Eukaryota > Metazoa > Chordata > Lepidosauria > Squamata > Gekkonidae > Gekko > Gekko japonicus. The sequence continues at coordinate 21,188 of NW_015164702.1, forward strand.
TTGTCTCCTTTTCTCCATCACGTGCAGTTGTTTTTTAAGCTTCTTGGTTTTGGCATCCACTTCTTTCAGTTCTTGCTCAGTTTTATCTGTGTTTTTTTTAGCTATCTCAGTTAGTTGGGTTTGCTGTGTGTTGAACTTGTGGTGCAATGCCGTGACTTGTTCCAGCAGAGGGCGCAAAGCTTCACTCAACATCTTTTGCAGCTCTGTAGTTGTGTCCTGTCTAGACACAGAACTCGCTGGGCTGGCAGTTCCGGCAAGAAGCTTAGGTTTCACTTGCTTGTCTTTCTCATCCTTCCTCATGGGCGCCATGTTTGGGAATTGTTTACTTTTTATAAACGTTATCACAGTCTCTGATACTCTTAAATCCACCTGGTAAGTTCTTAGATGCTCTTTATTTCAATCTGTCTTGCTTCATTAGCCCACTTCCCTTTTCGTAGTAGCTCAAAGTTTGCTTAGTTTTTCTTAGCGGGGGAGAGTTCCTTTCCTCCCCCTTGCTTTCAAAGGGAAGGTTTTTGGCTAGTTCTTTGGTGTTTCTCGCTTAGAAATTAACTCACATTTCAATGATTAGTCCGCTTTTGTTTTCAATTCACTTGGCCACCAAACGCTTGCTCCGGTGTGCAATTTCTAGTTCCCATTCGGGACACTCCACAGCGGGACCTTTGGGGCATGGAGTAGCCCCCCTTCGCTGGCAGGGTTGGCAGGGGAAGGGCTCTCGAGCACCCCATGGCTGGGAGCGCAACACGAGGGCTCCAGGGATGGTACACATAGTCACGCCCCTCCCAACTGTGGGCTCTGACAGCCGTCTCCCGGAGCTGTGGGAGAAAGTGATCGGCCCATGGCGAATGCCGAACCCCAGAAGCTCAGCCCTCTAGTACCTCTGATTAACCTACATGATTTATTTTTAGTCTTTTCCTTCACCTATAGGAAAATCACTCAGAGGACGCTGGAGAAAAAACTCTGTGTGGCCCCCACACTTTAACCTATAGTAACTGACTGTCTCAGGCATTTCTCCTGCAGACTACCTTCCCTATGAAAAACTCAAACCACACAAATGGAAGAGGGAAGGCAACAGGTGATATTTGTATCAAATTGCCCTCAAAAAGATATCAATTTAATTTTTTTTTAAAATTGCAGTAGTCGCAGATGCAGTCTTGACAGCCCGTACAGTGACCCGGTTCATATGTCTGCACATTCATTAAATTCATGAACCAGTTTGGTGTGGTGGTTAGGCGCATAGACTCTAATCTGGGAGAACTGGGTTTGATTCCCCACTCCTCCACATGCAGCTTCTGGGTGACCTTGGGTCATCCACAGTTCTCTCAGAGCTGTTCTCTCAAGAGCAATTCTCAAAGATCTCTCTCAGCCCCACCTACCTCACAGGGTGTCTGTTGTGGGGAGAGGAAGGGGTTTGTAAGCCGCTCTGAGACTCTGAGGGCAGGGTATAAATCAATCTCCTCCTCTTTCTCTTCTTTTTCTTCTCCCCCCCTTGAATCAATTGCTCTCTTTTAGACTAACCTACTCCATTGGTTAGTTGTAAGGCTAAAATGGGAGGGGGGATAATATGTGCATCCTTGGAGAAAGGATGGGGGGAAATGTTATAAATACGAAAGGAAAACCATGTAATGCACAACACACCAGTTCACAACAAGTAGATCAGTCTAGATTATGACTAGAGATGGTTGGATGGGATATAATAGGCTTGTTGAATGTTCATTCTGTGTTTCACATCTGAAATAGTATAACCATATGAATGGGGGCCTCTATAAGATCATTAAGTTTGGAATCTACCATCTAATCAGCCCGATGATTCTATAAAGCCTTCTGCAGATTTGGCACCCAAAGACTCTCATGTTTAACCCACATAAACAAAACTGAAACAAGGAATTTTTTAATCAAAGGGGGGAAATGGTATCATTCCTATCCTATGTATAAACCAAAGGGCTTCGTCAGATCTACATGTGCCACAGAATGACATGGTAACATCTTAAGATGTTAGATTCTTTTTCACCTTAGTGTTCAGGCTATCATTTTTCATTGGTGCAATCAGGGCAGGAGCTCAGCTCAGAAAAAAAAATATTTATTTATTTATTTATTATTAAAAATGAGATGCAGTCCTGAAGGTTGCACTGTGTTTATACGTGGAGGTTGTAGGGTGGGATACAATAAGCTTGTTGAACACTTGTTCTTTGTTTTGCATCTAAAATGTTTATTACCAACTAATTGGGGGCCTCCATAAGACCATTAAGTCTGGAATTTAAAATTACCCAAGTGCAACACTGCCATTTTTGAATGCCCCTCTCCCATATAAAACACTCTCTACAGCTTGAAAACTAGCATAACAGAGAAAGGTTAACTAATTTTACACTGGCGGGGGCTTTATTTAACCACATGAACATATGAACACATGAAATTGCCTTGTACTGAATCAGGTTATTGGTTCATCAAGGTCAGTATTATCTACACAGACTGGCAGCAGTTCTCCAGGGTCTCGGGTAGGGGTCTTTCACATCACCTGGAGATCCCAGGGATCGAATCTGGGACCTTCTTCATGCAAACAGATGCTCTACTGCTGAGACATGGCTCCATGGCATTCAAAAGCAAAGAGGGCCCAGGTAGGCGAGGCCCGCCATTTGCGGGGCCAGGTGGGGGAGGAAGCAGCTGGCCAGTCGTCAGGTCGGGGGGGTGGGACCAGGAAAGTGGTGGGAAGGTAGGCGCCTCCCCTCCCTTCCCAGGCCAATCGCCAGGCAGCGGGGTTGGCCGGAGGGAGAGGCCTGGGTATACGTGACCCAGACCACTTGCCGTCCTCACCCCGTTCCATTGGCAGCTGGAGCTGCTTGCCCGCCCATCCCTCCCTGTTTCTTGGGCCTTTGTAAGGGGTAGGACACAGCAGGTGAGGTTACTGGTAAAAGGGGTCGTGGGTGATTCTGGGTTGTGTGTTGTTAGTTTCCGATATTTAGTTCCAGGGTACACAGTTCATCACAACTCTCGGCGGTGACAGCATGGGGCTGGATCCGTTTGGTGGAAATCGGCCTGTGTGCCATTTTCCGGAAGTGGGGACCCCTGTAAGGGTCTTGGCGTGAGGGCTGAAGGGAGCAGGCAAGCGCAAGGACTAACAGTGATAGCCCTCACCGCCAGGTGGCAGGGGAGTTCACACAGGGGCAGGCGTCCAGGTGAACCCCGGCAACCTGCCATTCCGCAGTCTCTATCCATGCCAGCCGTCTGGGTAACGGATACCTCGGCTGGCAGAAGGGTCAGCCGACGGGTCGGATCCGGTGGACCCATGCTGTGCCAATGCCTATAACAGCTGTAATCAATAAAGTTGTGGCCAATTTTATCCACCTAATTTCCAAAGAACCTGTGTGTGAGTGGTCATTTGAACGGGGCAGTATAAGGCTGGCCAAGCCGCTCCATCCCGAATACGACCTGGAACCACAATTACAAGTGTACTGCAAACAGTCAGTTCCTCCATCTCATTCTCCAGTTTGTGCAGAAGCAGCTTTGGGTTGCATTATCTCCTGGATACCTTGCAGCTCAATTATTCTGGCAGAGTTACTCTGTGATAGCAGGTCAAAGGTTGTGTTTGCAAGAATGAAGCTAGACTTTTTTGGCCCCAGTGCAGCTGCAGAGTCAACAGTGTGATATACTGCATAGGGGGCAGGGGAAGACAGCTGTGGGGTGCTTTGAAGTTCAGAGGAAGCTTTCATACCAGAGACTAAAGCTGGGGAAACTCTCAGTCCCAAAGGATGAAGTGAGTTTCCAAGTTTAGACTAGGAAAGCTGCAGCAGGAAATCAGACCTCAAGGATGGTAGGTGGTAGAAAGGAAAATTAAGGCAGGATATAGGGTTGCCAGGTCTCTCCTGGCCACCAGTGAGGGATTGGGGTTAGGGCTGTCAGATCCAGGTTGGGGAATCCCTGGGGATGGAACCTGGGGACCACAGAGACCTCAGTGGGGTAAAATGCCATAGTCCACCCTCCAAAGCATCCATTTTCTTCAGGGAAATGGATCTTTGTAGTCTGGAGATGATCTGTAATTCTGGGGGATGTCCTACCTGGAGGCTGGCATCCCTAGCAGGATATGCATCAAGTCAGAAATCAGCATGAAAATAGATCTGGAGGAAGGGAGGGCTGGTATTGCACAGGAGGAGGAGCAAAGTAGAAGGGGATGGTTCAGGATCTTGGCAGCGATGCCATAATCAAAACCAGAAACTATGATGAGAAAATGTTGTCTGACGAGTGCATTAAAAAACAACAGTCAGCAAAAGACTGAACAAGTAGTAGTTACCAGTGAATGATCCTACTTGGTAACCAGTTAGCACTCACTATTGTGCAGGCTGGAGCTTTGTAAATTGTCCCTACAAGAATAGAAATCAATAACAGCTTGACAAAGAGTTATGACTAATTAGTACTAACAATATTCTAAGCAATACTACCTCCAGATTGTTTTTTTGTTTTCTTTTGCAATGGAGAAAGTTGTTTTATTGAAGAACCATTTTAGACTGCGATCGCACACATGCAAACTGATGTTCTGCAAAACACATTTTGTATTTTTATGGCTAATGCTTTTTTTTTTTGCAGTAAGCTCTTCAATATGAAATGCTCTCAGTGATTCACAAAAATGGAATATTTCTGTAAATTTGATTAGGTATCTAAACGCATCATCCCATCCAGCAAGCATGGCCCTGATTATTCATAGGCTTCTATGTAATGTGAAAGCAGTTACACTTGGGATCATACCTTCACTGTAGCCAAGGAGGATTTAGAGTTAATAGGTTTGCAGTATAGCATCCTCTTCTAAGCTGACAATGAAGCAGCTGCATAAATGTGGTGGTGGAATTTATTAATGTAATATGTACATGCCTGCTATAATAGAAGGGTTGTTGGTGTCTCCCTTTATTCTTCATAGGAGAACCTTGTCTTAAGTAGCTAAGCCAATATTGCAGCATCTTTAACTTGCAGCTGCTTACAATTCCAGATTTGACTAATTTAAAGAATACCTGTTTTATAGAGTGCAAGGTCTGGTTTGGTCTCAAACATGTTTTATACTTGGTATTTGAAGAGTATATTTAAAAAATTAAGTGTGACAAAATCAATCAGGACTAATGAAAATTTGCTGTCACAACAGATTGGTTGTCTCTGTGTCAATGTTATCCTGACCCCAACTTATGTTAAAACGTTTACATTCTCAGTTATATACTTGTACCATCATTTCTTTGTCAAAGAGCCAAGATGCTGCATTCCTCCATAGTAACAATGGTAACTGGAGACTAGGGATGGGCATGAACTGGTTGAAAATCTAAAGTTTGTCATGAATTTTGGCCGGTTCGTGGTTCACGAAGTGATGTTCACAAACTGAAGAACCGCCATTAACTTCCACAAATTTTGATACAGTTTGTGGTGGCTTTTAGTGGTTTGTGAAGATCATAAATGCTGTCTGCTCTTCATGAAAAGTCACAGGGAGTAGAAAGCAGTATATAAATGGCTTAGAGCCATTTAAAGAAACAGCTGAGTGGTGGTCCCTGCCACTGAGCTGTTAGGAAACCCCTGCTTTCTCCTCCCCATGAAAAGCTGCAGGGAGCAGAAAGCATGGATTTAAAGTTTAAATGGCTCACGAACAGATATGAACCAGTTTGGTTAATGAACTGGAGTGTTGATTTGTGATTTGGTTCATGGTACAGCCACAAACCATGAACCAAACCACAAAAATACGGTTTGTGCTAATTCCTATTGGAGACAGCTTGGTTTTAAGCAGGGACACAATAATGTACATCTACTGAATCATCCACATTACATCTCCACTTGTCTAGGAAATGATGAATTAGAATGAATGTTTCTATTTTGCTTTAACAATATTGGCAAGTATTTTGTGGATTTGAACAAATTCACTAGGTGGTCTTAGACCAGGTTAGCCCCCAGCCCACCCTCTGCAATTCATGGATAGTGGGGCTTACTTACTTTACAAGATCATTGCAAGGATTATTGAGAAAATGTATGTGAAGCTCTTTGAATACTAAGAAAGCACCAGGATCTAACTCCTTTATGCACAGGTGGCAAGTGTTTCACCCCACACACATGTGTGTGGATCTGTGTGACGGTTCCATTAATCTATTACATCTCATACTCTTGCTCCAGGGAGTTCATGTTGATATATGCAATCTGCCCATCATCCATTTTAACTTTATAGCATCCCTGTGAGATAGGTTGGGCTGGGAAAGAGTGGTCAGGAAAGAGTAACCCAAGGTCACATATTAAGTTCCATTGCTGAGGGGCATTTGAACCCAGGTTTCCTCAGTCTAATCCAACACCCTAACCATCATGACCCACACTGGGTAGTCCATGGAGTCAGGATCTTCAGAAAAGGAGCCTGAGGAACCAGGAATATCATCCAAGGAAGAGCAGGGATGTCAGGAAAACCCTTGAACTGTAGCAGCCCCCTCAGAACCTGACCCATCAGGTCCATGGGCCAATCTTGAGCTGGCTGTTCAGGTGCCACCACAAGAACTTTCAGCTGCCCTTCCAGATCATGGGACATCTATGCATCAGCCATGCAGGATCAAGCCCCAGACTATTAGGCCTCCATGATTCTCCTGCACCCAGCAGGAACAGTAGAGGCAGTGGAGAGATGGCACAGTTCTGGCAGCCCATACTTCAGCCAATGAGTCAGACCATTTCTTTAGGTGACTTAATCCCATGCAGGATTATTGCCCCATTAGGACCTATCTGAGTAACTTCCAGAAGCTGCCATCAGAACAGCTAAGGTTGCTTTTTCTCCAGCCTATTTTAGCTGAGGGTGAAGAAAAGAGCTTTGTCCTATCATCCAGTTTGCAAGGTCACTACCTTTGTGTCCAGACTGTGCCAAGGTATAGTTAGTAGGGTAAGTCTAGAGGAGACTGGCTGGCTTGGACATCTGAGGCCAGAAAACAAACAAGTACACTACACTGCTTCTCTCTCTCTCTCTCTCTCTCTCTCTCTCTCTCTCTCTCTCTCTCTCTCTCTCTTTCTGGTGGTAGTACCCCATGTTTAATGATGCCACTCTGGAGGACCCTTGACTTTAAGAAGGAGCTTTTCAGTGGTAGAGTAGGGTAGTGGAAGGTGGAAGCACATTGCAGCTGCTGGTGTGACCTTGGAGCTTCTTTCATAGTTGTTCTCTTACGAGCAGTTCTCAAAAGAGCTCTCTCAGTCCCACCTTACCTCACAGGGTGTCTGTTGTGGGGAGGGGAAAGGAAAGGAAAGCTGCTCTGATACTCCTTTGGGTAGTGGAGAGCAGGATGTAGATCCAATCTCCTTTCATTTCCCCTCCCCATAACAGACACCCTGTGTGGATTATTTTGCTTTAGTCATTCTAGTATTCAAAATACTCTTCAGTCCTTGCCATATTCCTCTCACAACAGTACTGTGAAGGCTTCCAGTGATTTAATTGAAGCTGAGAGACAATGCTGAATTATTTGGCCCAAAACCATGAGGGTGATTCTGAACACAAAACCAAGCTTCTGAACATGGATCAGCACAAAACAAATAACATACCAGAGACTGTGTGCACAGTTCCAGAAGCTGACTGGGATGGCATATCTATCATTCTATGGCCAGAATTGTCAGATTAGATAATGCTGATCACCTGTCTGTGAAGGCTTAGAACTAATATCATACCTCCCCCCAGCTGGTATCTCTCAGCTAACAAGTTCATGGGTGTGTATGTGCAGAAACATAGATCTTTGGCTGATGTCCCAAATCTTACAAGGTGTTTAGCTTAGTACTTATCTGTTGGTACAAAATAAAGGAAAAGCTGCCAAGTCCCCCCCCCCCCGAGCAAGTACTTTTGGACACCAGCAGCTCTGTGATTATTGAGAGTTGATTTTGTGATGATGTGTCTTTTCCCTGCTCTGGACTATCAGAGGCCAATTTCCTGCTGTGTAAATTCACTAATCATGCAACAAGGTAGCAATCAGGTGGTGGGTGAGTGATTAGTTTGCTCTCGGTTTTTACCAGATGAACTTCAACACAAGAGCCATCACCTAATTGCCAACCAGGCAACATATTTACCAGAAGGTGAAAAATTGGGCCTAGAAAGATCCTAATATGGAGGTGATTTAAGAGTATCTGAAAATACACCAATGTGGCTGAAACGCAAAGTTAGACTTATTATTGGACTCCTACATGTAACACAAACATAATAGGATTCCCTGTAGTCCATGGCCATATAATAGTACTCTCCCCCTTTTTCCCCTCTGGATTTTGTTATATGCTTTCCCAAAGAAAGCATTTAGGTAAACTATTTTAAATGCATGCCGAATTTGCATAAGGTTATCAAAATACATAATTTCATGTAGCTTCCCCTCCTTTTGCTGATAAAACATGTTCAGAAATTTGTTGCAATTTGTGTATTAAATTTCAACAGGAGTCTAAAGACAGTGATAAAGAGCATTCCCATCGAATACTTGGAAATTAATCTGGCAGTTTGACCCAGTAACCGACATGCATACTAAAACACTGATGTGAATTGAAAATAAAATAACCACGCTTGACAGATATAATAGTTTAAGTGATTTCAAATTAACCACATCCCACTGACCGCAAGTGAAGAATGTGTTCATTCTCCTGCAATGAAACATGCTCTAGGGACTCATTATACAGAGTAGAGTAAGTAAAACCAGAGTGGAGTAATTGATGCTGAGGAGGAAGGAAGAATGACAGCTATTTAATGATTCTCAAACTTATACATAAAGATATCACAAGTGCCTAATGTATTATTTTTCTCTTTCCAAACTAGGTATATTATAGGCTTACATCTACATTGCATAGCAATTGCCAGCACTTGATATGGCTTTTAGGAATAATGAATTATGACCAAAAAAAGGGCATCAGCTGCTACATAGAAATAGCAAATAACAAACACCTTGTGCCACAATGACTGTGTGTGGAGATACATCATGTGGCTGGCTGTTCAGTGGAAGAAGCCATTTAGTAAGGCCCTCCATTATTCTCTCTCTGGCTGCAGTCACACACGCCAGCTGAAGTGGAGGGGAAGTGAGGCTATTCCCTTCAGAGGAATTTGACACGCAGTTGTGAGATCACACAGCCCTTTGCAGCTGCAGGTGCAGCCCACCACTTTGTGATCAGATGCAACTGCGGGTGAGTTTTTTGCCATTTGTTTCCCTTGCGCATAAATGAGGAATCACACCTCTGCAATGAGGGCCCCCTATGGAGTATGCAATGATGTGCATACTGTGAAGGGGGTGGGGGGAAACACGGCATGGATCGGGATGGCCTAATCAGATCATCCCAACAGCATGAGAGCATACTTGAGTGATCAGACAGGGGAAAGTCCACCCATGGCCTGGACTTTCCCTGGTGTCTTTTAACTCTGCTTCCGTGATGGAGCAGCACAGGTTGCCGACGACTGCGGGACACTTCCCAGATGTTGCTGTCTGATCACTGCCTTTAGATCCATCAGGCATTCACACCTATGTTGGATCTAAAGGAGCATGCGATCACAGCCTCTGTCTCCCTTTTCCCCCTGGCCATTTTATTCTTAATTTCAAGAGGTATGATCTTTTTTTCAGTACTTTGCTTATTTGTGATAGTATTTTTTTTAATGTGGCAGTTCAGAAATGTGTATAATAAAGTGGGGATGAACATTTTGCCACATGTAGACAAAAAAAGGTATTGGCCTAACCAGAAATTAGTGCTATTGTACTAGTTTGCCATCTGAGGATGCCCATTGGTAGGACTGAAAACTTTGGTAATATTTTTTGATTAGTTTCACTTGAAAGCACTTTGTTCTGTATGATTCATCTGATGTGTTTAGAAAACTACAAATGCCATAACAATATCTTTACCCACTTTTTTAAAAATACTTTTTATTGCTTTTCTTCCTACACAATACAAAGAGTATACACTACAAAACTAAAACTACAAAGAGAGTAACAAGAACCTTTGATAGGCTAATCAAATGCTTTAAGTAAATGTCTACATGCTTAAAATTTCACTCAGTTCTTTAAAATCTAATAAAAGTGTTCAAAAAGAAAGAACATAAAGGCATTTTTGATATTACATCACATCTGGTTGAGAATATAAGGCCCCTGCCACATGGCAGGGAAAACACTGGCCAAAGTACGGCTTTTAATAGCCGCACCAGAAAAGAGACGCCGCGGCGGAATCCCATGATCCCCTGAGCCGCGGCGCCATTGCTCCCCGGCACGATCAGATGCCGGGGAGGAAGAGACGATTGGGAGGGGGAGGCTGCCGAACTGCGCATGCTCGAGCATGCGCAGTATGGCTGGGGGCCAGGGATGCGCTGGTGAAAAGACGCGCCAGTGATCCCACGGCCGGCAGTGAATGCGAATCTTTCCATTTGTAGCTGTAGAAGTTGTTGCTTTTCAGAAATTGCATGGCTTCAGAAATTGAAGTAGCTAACTCACTGGTATTTTCCGGTCTTGTGACTGGTGATGCTGTGATGGCATTTCGTGTAGAGCCTCTGCCTCTGGACACCATTTTACTCCCACACTGAAACATTGTTTTTACTTAGGTAAAAGTGCATAAAAGTTCTGAGATCTTTACTATGTTGTAACTGCTTAACTCAGATGTATTCTGCTTTGAAAGGGGTGTTAATCACCTGATTCCGGCTTGCTTCTATGCTGCAATTTTGCTAGTGGGTAGGGTTCTTCCTCCGCGAGTGCCCCCCCCATCTCTTTGAAGCCATGCCATTTTGTTATGCAGTTTTCTTCCACCGCTTTAAAAAGGGTGTTAATCACCTGAATCTGGCTTTCTTCTACACTGCAATTTCGCTGGTGGGTAGGGTTCTTCCTCCGCGAGTTTTCCACCCTTATCTCTTTGAAGCTATGCTGTTTTGTTATGCTGATTTCTTCCACCACCCTTTTTGTATATGACTTTCTCTTTGCCACTTAACTCACTGTTTGATTAATCGCTGGATCACTTTGTCTCGTAGATTTTCTTTTTGGTTAAGTCCTTGTATGCTCTGGTCCGGTAACATCTCTGAGTGCCATTGCTGGCCTCGGGACAACGGGAACTATCGGAGCAAAAAGGAGCACTGTGCCCCCCAACTTTGGGAGCGGCCCCTTCGGCGCTCCAGGCTAGAAGCCCCCTCTCAGACCTTCATGGGGAGGTTGGGACCAGCCAATACCCCTCCCTGCCACCCCAATTCGACTCGCCCCCATCAGAGCTTGATGGGGTTCACTGGCATGCCCCCCAATATCTTTACTCTCTTTAATTCCATGTGTTGGCTCCTCTGCTGATTATGAAATCTGCATAGCAAGGCCAGGCATTCAAAGGGTGGAAGGGAGAGAATTCTGCATGTCTGGATAATTCCCAGGTATTCATAAAATTATTATTCCTTACTTTGGGGCAATCCCCAACACACCACACACATACCCAAGTTTCTACAGTCCATTGCTGTATCTGGAACATGTTGTAGACTACTAAGGTTGCAAAGGTGACTAACATACTACCTTAAATCTTGCAGTACTTTTGTTTTCTTTAACAATTTATTGAAGATAAATTTTGATTACAGAACTTAAGAACATTTAAAAGCAGTACTTTTAAGTGTTAGCTTGGGTTGCCTTAGAAATCTGGCCAGATGCCAAAGCTTCTAGCCACTGTTGTGCAATGGGGCCTTCTTAAACGGTACTGTGGCCTCAGCCAAATACTTGGCATCAGGTGGGAGAGCAAATGTTTAGCTGAGGGCTGTGTACTCTGTGGCCCCCAGCTTTTTTCATTAATAGTACAATGTCTGGCCATATGTTGGTCACTAACAGTGCAATTCTATATAGAGTTATTTAAGTCTAAGGCCACTGAAATCAATGAATTTCAGCTGGAGAAAGTCTACATCTAAAGGGAATGTCCTGAAAACAAAGTTCTTCGAACAATGGTCTTTCACTGTCCCTAGATGCTTCCATCCTGATATACCAGTGCTTTATGAATCAAGAGCCAGAGGCAGGTTTGTCAGTTCTGGGCTGGGAAATTTCTGGAATTTTGGGGTGCAGCTTGGGGAGAGTTGGCCTTGGGGAGGGCACAAAGCTCAGAAGAGTATACTGCCATAAAGTCTGTCCTCCAAAGCAGCCATTTTCTTAAGGCCAACTGCTCCTGGGTGGCCACCCAGATACCGCCCTTGACAATCTGGCTGAGGGTCTGGAGGCCATGGTGGGGTGGTTAAAACAGAGAAGGCTGAGACTGAATCCAGTAAAAACTGAGGTTCTGTGGCTGATGGGGGGGGCTTTGTGATTGGGGCATAGAGTTCCCACTCTTGATGGGACGTTGTTGATACCAGCGGCATCTGTCAGGAGTTTAGGCATGACTCTGGATGCCTTCTTAACTATGGGGTCCTAGCCCATGAATATTGCCAGGTCATCATTTTTCCATCTATCCCAAGCTTGGCAATTAGCCCCTTTCCTGTTGTGCCCTGACCTAGCCCCTGTGATCCAAACAATGGTCACCTCCAGGCTAGATTACTGTTGTTCACTCTATGCTGGCCTGCCCTTGAGACTGGCCCGGAAGCTTCAGCTGGTCCAGAATGCAGCAGTGTGAGTCCTGACAGGAACGCCACAGACAGCACATATACAACCTGTGCTGTTCCAGCTACATTGGCTCCCAGTGGAATACTGAGACAGGTTCAAGGTTTCGGTGTTGACCTTTAAGGCCTTGAGCAGTCTGGGACCAGCACATCTTTGGGACTGCCTCCTCTGGTATGTCCCTGGGAGAGTGTTACACTCTACTAAGAATACTCTACTGGTGGTCCCTGGCCCTAAAGATACCTGACTGTCCTCGACCAAAGCCAGGGCTTTTTTGGCCCTCGATCTGACCTGGTGGAGCTCTCTGCCAAATACTATCAGAGTCCTGTGGGACTTAATGCAATTCCACAGGCCCAGTAAGGCAAAGATGTTCTGTCAGGCTTTTGGTTGAGGGCAGCAATGATTCTATCATAGCCAGCACCCTCCACTTTTTTTCTTTCCCCCATCTTTTTGTTGGCCCTCTCCTCACCTGCCCACAAGACAGCGACACAGTCCAGAGTAGGGTAACAAAGGAGTGTTTGACACCATCTGAGACACTTAGCCGATTTTTGGGTTTTGCTTTTGCTTTTAATGGTTGTACATTGCCTAGAGCCTTACATTGTAGGGAACAGGTGATTCATAAATTGAATAAATAAATAGATCCCTATAGTATGAAGATAAATTGCAATTCTGGGTGATCTCCAAGACTTGACTGGAGGTTGGCAACTGCAGACAGAGGGCATGTTGCTTTGACCAGGTGCAACTGATCTGCCTGACCAGTAAGGCAGCAAGGAGGCAGGCCAGGCTGGAGACACAAGAGCAATAAGGATGGGAGGGATTTCTAAAAATACAGTGGCACCTGTGGTCTCTAAACAGCCTGTGTCTCTTCAACAGAAGGACAGAGAGCTGAGGAAGCCTTTATGCCTGAAGGAGGAAACTGTCATGGAAAAAATATAATCAAGCCATAGTTACACATATGCTGGTGACTTCCAGGTTGGATTATTAGAAAGGTCTCAGAAACTACAATTGGTCCAAAATGTGGCAGCCTAATAATTACCAGGTAAGTCACTGCTGCTTTGTTACACATCATGGTTATTTTATCAGATCTATATTTCCCTGTTTGTTTCCATGTCTAACTCGAAGTATATTTAAAGTACTATAAGGTGTGGTACTGAGGTATCACAAAGACCTTCTGCTCTACTATGAACCTATTTACACCATTGAGATCATCTGGAAAGGCCTTGTTCCATGTCGTACTCCTTCAGAGATTTAACAATTGGCAATACTTTCTTGGGACCTTCTTGGTGGCAACATCAAAGTTATTGAGGTCCCTGCCACATGGCAGGAAAAACGACGGGTGAAGTGCGGCTAATCTGAGCCGCACCAAAGTTGAGATACCGTGGCGGGATCCCACGGATCCCCTGAGCTGCAGCGCCGTCGCTCCCCGGCATGATCAGATGCCGGGGAGAAAGCGACGGTGGAAAGGGGAGGCTGGCGAACTGCACATGCTCACACATGCGCAGTTCGGCCAGGAGCAGGGGATGCGACGGTGCAAGTATGCGCTGGCGATCCCACGGCCACACTTGCCGCAGCCCTTCAGGATGAACCACCCAGGTAGTTGGTTCTTTTTTGGTGCGGGGTTTTGGGTGGGAGGGACGGATCGGGGCTGGCCGGGCAACACTTCCCAGATGTTGCCGTGGGATCACACCCATTTGCCGCGCATCCGTTCTGTCCCTCTCCCGGCCCATTTCCTCATGTGTGACCGGGGCCAACATTTCTTTCTTTAGGAAGCTTATCTGGTACCATCTTTGGTTTGTAAGTTTATGATGTGTGATTTAAAAAAAAAAAATAAACAAAATAAAACAGAAGAGAAAGAACAAGAAGATAGATGTGGATTACCAGATCTTGTAGCTGGAGTAGGAAAGCTGAGACACTGCCCTAGCATGGGCAGGTCAGATTGAACCAATACATACCTAGTCAGTCAGAAAGTCTTGTTGTGACTCCATCCTAATTGATGTGATTTAGGACCAAATGCCTTCTATGGACCCATGTTGTTTTTCAGTGCATGACATCTATGTGGACTCACTTCTCTTGAACTTTTATTGTGAGGAGTTGGTGGAGAGGTTCAGAATGTCTTGTAAGATACTAATGGAAATTGTATTGTTTGTTAACTTCTTCTGTTGATTATGAAATGATGATAAAATCTAGTGTTTCACTGCCCACATCCATGCAATTATCCCAGTTTGTTGTTGTTCAGTCGCACAATCGAGTCCGACTCTTCGCAACCCCATGGACCAGATCACGCCAGGCCTTTACTCGGAAATTCCACAGATTTCCAAGTAAAAAGAAAGTGGCTTTAATATTTATATTGAAACATTCAGTCTAAATGTGCAAATCTGTGCCAAAGCACAAGCATGAGCTGCAACGAAGTATAACTAAGTACATAGCAAATTAATCTGTGTATTATGGTGGAATACTTTATTAGTACCATCTGTGCCCATTGGCTGCAGGTGAAATGAACACAAGTTTGGTATTAAAAGTGAAAGGGTAAAAGTACTCTGCAGAGAATCAGAAATGAATGTTCTCTTTTCTTACTGGTTGTCCATTCTGCTACTACCATACACCTTAAGGCCAAATCTGAGTTTTGATAGGTTGTCACATGGTTCAGATATTATAGATGAAATCCTTCCGGGAGCAGCAGCTGGCTTGTTTTGTAAGCTGCACAGTTATTTGTGGTGATGGGGCTATACATGTGCCTTAGGCTTTCTCTGATGGTTAAGCTTCCTTTTCTCCAGGGTTCCCTTTTTTATTCATCTTTGATTGTGAGGAATTCACGCTTTGCAATGTGTGCTTAAGGCCAAAGCCTAACAATTATTTTGCATTATAGCCTTTTAAGACCTTTCCATTATAAAGAACCGCATTTGAAAGCTGGCCATTAATACATTGAGTTGAAATGTATTATTCACAAAAGGGAGAAAAATGCCACATTAGTCTTATTTGAAACACAGAACAAATTCTATTGCAGTATTCTCCACGCTTTGTCCACAGAATCAGAGAAATTAGTGATAAAGAAGGCTGGGAGGGGGAATCTTTTCTAGTCTCCTCATTAATGTGAAATTATACCCTGGAGTGTATTCTCAATTGCTTTGTCCAATCTCATTTTAAATGATCTAGACAGCCAATGTGTTCAGTCCCAATTCCACAGAAGCTGGGTCTCCACAGAAGCTGCAAATCTCTCTTCTTCTATGGTCCAGAGCAATGGTGAGGTGGGAACTGCAGCTAGTGACACATGTGGCATATCCAAGAGTGATATTATGAGTTTGGGCTTATGTGGCCAATACTAGATATAAAAGTTTCTTCACACATTAATTTTGACAACAGTGGATTCAATTTGTGACAGAATAGTGTCTTTTTAATGGAGCATGTGAGAGTGATCCATAGAGGAAGCAGGCTAGCACTCATGCCTTTTGAACTTCACAAATACTATGGTGAAGCAGACAACACCCAGCTGTATCAGTTGTTGGGTGGTCAGTCCGACTCTACCCCAAATTACCTGGACTGGGCACTTCAGGATGTGGCAGGCTGGCTTAGACTGAGCCAATTGAAATTGAATCCAACGAAGACAGAAGTCCTGTGCCTGAGTCAGAGTGGGTCGGGGGTAGGGATCCCACTACCAACCTTTGATGGGACGCCATTGGTGCCAGCGCCGAGGGTCAGGAGTTTGGGAGTACTCCTGGATGCCACCTTAACAATGGAGGCCCAGGTAGCAGCCACTGCCAAGGCAGCCTTTTACCATCAACAGCTGATCAGGCAGTTGGTTCCCTTCCTTGAACGCACTGACCTGGCAACGGTGATCCATGCTATGGTCACCTGGAGATTGGACTACTGCAACACTCTCTACATGGGGCTGCCCATGTCCCACATCCAGAAGCTGAAGCTAGTGTAAAATGCAGCAGCCAGGCTGCTGATGGGTCTCTCTGTATGAGAGCACATCCAGCGTGTGCTGAAGGCATTGCACTGGCTGCCAATAGCATACCAGATTCAATTCAATGTACTGTAAGTACGAGTAACTGAAAATGGTTTCATTATCTTTGTAAGGATTCAGTAATTGCCCTGATGAGCCAAGGTCTCTGAATAGCAGATCATCCTACAGGGGGACAGTTGAAGTAGTTAGCATAGCTAGACTAGGGACTTCCCACTTTTTCAAATTGTGTCCTTGCTGTCTCCTGTTTGGCTCTTCTGGAGACATCCTGCTCCTGTAGAGCTTCCTGTTGCTCTTTGTTCCTCTCATGTCATTCAGACTAGTTAGTTTAGGCTTTCTCTTTGTATGTTCTATAACAGTTTGTTCTTCTTTAATAAACCTACTTATTTTTCTCTAAACAGTCAGTGCTCCACTTCTTTTGGGACCTTATGCAGTTCTGCAGGGCCTGTAAGACAGAGCTCTTCCACCAGGCTTTTGCATAGGAGCCACCACCACTACTGTACCACCACCGAGTTGCCATCTTTGACGGTGGATTCTATCAGGATGTGAGCTGGCCCTGGAAAGACGACCAGACGACCTGAAGAACCGGTCATGAAGAGACGACAGTATTATCTGGAACTTATGCTGATGGGTCATGCTGGTTAGTATCTAGAGCACCGGCACTTTGTTTGTGATGGATTGTTTTATTCTGTTTTTAGCGTTTTAATCATGGCATATGCCTCTTCTGTTAGCCGCCCTGAGCCCGTTTGGGGAGGCTGGGATATAAATAAAATAAAATAAATAAATAAATTCTTTTTGCATATTTAAACTCTGCCAACACAAATTAATACAAGCAACATCAAATGTTTAGACATTTCTGTAAGTTCATACATCTTTGTAAAAATTTATATTCAAACAAATATAATTTGCTTACATAAATAAATTCTTTTTGCATATTTAAACTCTGCCAACACAAATTAATACAAGCAACATCAAATGTTTAGACATTTCTGTAAGTTCATACATCTTTGTAAAAATTTATATTCAAACAAATATAATTTGCTTACATAAATAAATTCTTTTTGCATATTTAAACTCTGCCAACACAAATTAATACAAGCAACATCAAATGTTTAGACATTTCTGTAAGTTCATACATCTTTGTAAAAATTTATATTCAAACAAATATAATTTTCTTACATAAAATGCTGTATTTCAGAGTAGAAGAGAAGGAGAAGGAGAAGAAGAGGAGGAGGAGGAGGAGGAGGAGCCTGGATTTATACACTGCCCATCACTACCCAAAGGAGTTTCAGAGCAGCTTACAATCCCTTTCCCTCCCCACAACAGACACTCTGTGAGGTAGGTGGGACTGAGAGACCTCTCTCCAGAACTACCCTTGAGAGAACTGCTCTGAAAGAACTTATGACTTACCCAAGGTCACACCAACAGCTGCATGTGGAGGAGTGGGGAATCAAACCTGGTTCTCCCAGATTAGAGTCCACACTTCTAACCACTACACAAAACTGGTAGGGCCTCCCAAACTTGTTGAATGTGTGCATCCTTCTGGATTTTGGGAACAGGTGATGGATGCCACAACAAAATGTCTACCATGGAGGGGTGACAGCAAATCCCTAAATGGTTGCCATGGGGGCTAGTTCAAATCATAAAACATTGGAAGGTCCACAAAATGATAAGAGATTCCAAGCCAAACATCCTCCTATGATGGAAGCTGTTTCCAAATGGGCTCTTCTGAAGTGCCTCCTACTCTAACAGAGAGGAGCAAAGCCAGGACTGACTCTTTGTTTTGCAGAAGAAATGATTAGAGAAAAAAAGCAATAGGGCACCAGGAAACACATTGGTGGGTGCCCAAGTACCCACAGACATCACACTGGGGATGTCACCATGTTGGAGATCACTGATTTAATGCAAATATACTTAGCTTGACTTCAGTTTGGCTTCAGATCTTGGCTTCAGATCCGCGAGTGTAAATATGAAGTCCTGTCTGATTTTTACCAGTTTCACAACTGAGACTCTTACAAGAATTGTTCAAACAAACTTTTTGAACACTTTGTAACTTCGTTGTCATGTCTGTGCATCACATTGATGGGCTTTGCATATGTTCAAAGCAATAATATGGAGTGGCTGTTCACTCCTTAAGGCCATCATCCCTATCTGTCCCAAAGAAACTGTCAGCACTTAATCTCTATCTCCAGTGCTTTCTTCTAAACCTAAAAAGAGGAGGCTAGCTCACTGAACATTTACAAGTAAGCAACCTTTCATTTTGAAAATTGCTGAGGGAATGAGGGCAGTTGACGTGAGCTGTGCAGTGTAAAGTTTTGACACAAGAAGAAATTGAACATTTTGTACAAAACTAAGACTGGGATCCAAGGATATCCACAACTGTATCCAGTATTCTTGAATACTAGCAGCATCTCCAACTGAACACTAAAGTGATTTTCAAGAGAACAGTGTGATATGGCAAGGTATTCAGGTAAAAATAATAATCCTGAATGGTGAACTTAAACTGCTCTTTGGATCCATGTCTAATTATTATTATTATTATTCTATTCATTTATAAGAGTATGGAAAAGCAATTTTGTTATACATAGGAATTTGTGAAGGTAGTTATGGAAGTGAGAGAAAACAAGTAAAGGGAGCTTTGCCATGCCTACAAAAATCAAAAATAAAGTATGCAATTTAACTCCTGTTGGATCTTAATAAAGGGAGTAGTTATGTGGAAAACTTGTGCCAATGAAACTTCTACTCTCTAGTTTGCAAGATTCATCGTTTGCGGTTTTTTTGTCACAAAAAGTGGAAGAATATGACATCTCGAG
Organism: Gekko japonicus; assembly: GCF_001447785.1. Lineage (NCBI taxonomy): Eukaryota > Metazoa > Chordata > Lepidosauria > Squamata > Gekkonidae > Gekko > Gekko japonicus. The sequence goes on from NW_015164702.1 coordinate 40,483, forward strand.
GACAGCAATTCTCCAGTATTTATTTATTTTTTGGAATTTATTCTTTTATTAGTATATAGTGTCAAACAACATAAACGACAAAAAACAACACAAGCAATTGGATTCATATCACAGTTTATTATATGTCTGCTCTTGACCAAACCATCTCCTCCCTAACTCTTCATAAAATATTTACATATCTATACCTTTATCTCCAAACATTTGTAGAATTTCAACCCAAACTTTTCAAAAACACCCTCTTTTTTCCCACGAATTTTCATTGTTAGGTTGTCCATTTCTGCTATCTCTATCATTTTACCTATAATCAGTAGAGTAATAAAACTTTAGCTGAGACCAGATTTGAATTGGTAAAGGCAAATTTTAATCAATGATGCTTTGAGTTAAGGGACACACATTCATTTTAAAAGCTATTTTTTGTTCTGGTTTGTTGCTGTCACAGGATTTTTTTTCTTAAAAAAAAGTATTACACATGGCCAGCACCTTATGAAGTAATAACTTTTGTTTACTGAATTTTCTTTTGTATTGCAAAAAATAAAGATTTAGTAACAAACAGATCTATTTAATTAAACAATTAACTTATTACAGGTAGATGATTAACCTGTTAACATTCTTTAATCATCTTATGGCTATCGCTTTCTTCATTATTGGGTATACAGAGGTTGCAGATATTGAAGGTTACTGTTAAATGCTACACCAAAGGTTCTGTGAGAGCTCTTGTCTGTATAGCAAGATTTTTTTAACCATCTCTCATTTCCCCTTCCCAAACACCAGTGTACCTCCTTTCCCTATCCTCAAACATGAACACTTAAGATGTAGCTGGCCAAATGGGTTCTTCTGTCTTCAAAAACTATTTCAAAAACCCTCTTGATCTGTCTAGAATATTGGAGAGAATCAAGGTTCAGCAGTGTCTTCATTTTCAGTGAAGAAACAATCAGGAAAGTTAAACATAATGATTTCATGCCGAGACTATAGTGCAAACACATACTTAACCATCATTACCTCCTCTCCATATAATAACAGCAAACATCTGTATTGTGTACTGAAATGTTACATGTAGCATTACAATTAGATATGTGCTGAAGTAGTAGATTGTGGGGTACAGGGTGGTGGTGGTATTTGTGATCTATGAAAAGGAATGATTTTTCCTGCATATCTAAAAAAGGTAATACAGAATTTGGAAATACAGTGTTTGTTACAAGACCAGTTTCATTGCAGAATAAAGCTGACTTCTCAAGTAAAATCTGTATGCTGAAGAATAATAATGTACATTTGCTAGAACATGATACGACATAAGCCTTTTAATAGCTTAAACGTAGGTTCATTTGAGCTTTTGAGCTTTACTGATTTCCTCTTAGGAAAGTACTTTCTACACATGCACTAGTAAGACTGAATGCAATTAAAGGGTATCAGATTACCTATATCTTTTCAGCCTCAAACACCAGGCCCAACGTGACAGAAGCATTAAAACAGAGGACTTAAAACGGAAGTAGTTAAATAACTCTAATAGATTTGTCAGACCCACACAACAGAATGTTAAATACTCAGAATACTGAGATCAGGTGAAATTTTTAGCTACCATGGTAACTTTTAAAGCACATTAAACCAAAAATAATAGAGAGTGTAAAATCTTAAAGTTACACAAGGCTATTGCCATGCTCACAGGCCAAGGAGCTAAAGGAGGATATAATAAATAAATAAAACACTAAACATGATAGGATTGATGGTCTTAAAAAATACACCAGAAATGGTATTGCAGCTGTAGCAATTAATGTATGGAGTACTGCCCCATTTTATGGGGGGGGGGGGGGGATACAGCAGCCATTACGTACTTTTAAAAACCAGTTGGAGTATATTGTTCTTAAAATAACCTCATCAAATGGAACCTGTTAGTCAGTGTGGGGTAGTGGTTTGAGACCCAGGTTTGAATCCTCACTCCACCATGGAAGCTTGTTGGGTGAGATTGGGCCAATCAGTCTTCCTCAGCCTAACCTGCCTCACAGGCTTGTTGTGAGGATAAAAGCAGAGGAGAGAAGAATGATGTAAGGTTCTTTGGAAACCCATTGGAAAGAAAGGGAAGGTATAAATGAAGTAAATAAATTAACAAATAAAGGTTACATGAGTGAGTCACTGCAGCCACTGGTCCCACCCTGTCTACAGCCTTGTATTGTATTGACCTCAGCTAAAGGTGTCTGCGGGAACATATCCATAAAACTAGGGTTACCAAGTCCCTCCTGGCAACTGGCGGGGGGTGGGGAGGACTTACCAGGAGTAGGAGGGAGGCCCAGGTGACATTGCTAGCAACGTGGCTATGTTACCTCTGGTGTATACAAGAAGTAACATCATCATAGTGCAATGTCAGGACAATGCTCTGGTATTTGGGCAAAAACTTTATTGTAAAAATGACTTCTACCATAGAGTTTTTGTTTAAATGCCATAGCATCACTCAGACATCACTGACATGATGATGTCACTTCTAATGCATGCTGTATTTGATGTCACCACACTGCCGGTGGTGAAGTCTGGGCCTCCCTCTCTTTCCTGGTAAGTCTCCCCACCAGGCAGCTGCTCAGTGGTAGGGGATCCCTGCTTCTACCTGGGGGTCTGGCAACCCAATATAGAACTATTCAGACCAAAGTCAGATGATAGGTATATTGATATTATTCACACATGATCCTATGGAGAAGGAGGTATTTCTCAGTGGAGGCTCCCCTCCTTATGGAACTTCCTGTCTAGCAAGCCCATTCTTTTGATCTTGAAGGAAATGGTTGGTTGCTGGGTAAATCCTTCAGTTTAGAAGGGCTTTTCCAATATACGATGGTGGGTGTTTTAAATGAGTGTGACTGTATTTTGTAGCATTGAATAATGAACTTTAGGATAAAGTGCTCATCAGTATGGCAGCAAAATGGGGCAGACTACAGACAAAGAAGGAATTTCTGTATAAAGGAGACCCCCCTCCCCCCAGCTATGCAGAAAAATATGACTGTAAATCTATATATCTAATTTTCAGCAGTCCCCTATGTGCGGATATCTAAATCCACAGATAGGGGGCATACTTACCTCAAGGTTTTTTTCACAAACTTGGATGACCCCCTAAATTTGCAGAAAAATCTGAAAACTTAAAAAAAAATTACATTGGGGGGTTTAAATTCCCACCCAAAATAAAAAGCATTGTCTGCGCATGCCAGCTGAGAATGCCAGGAGAGGCTCCGAGCTCAGCCACAGCAGTAGGGAACACCGGGAGCCACTCCAGGCCTGGCCACCACTGGGAACTGCTCCAGGCTTGGAGCAGCTCCCAGGCACTGCCACCACTGCCAGGCTCAAAGGGAGGAAGAAAGAAGGGGGGATTGGCTTGGGGGGGAGAGAAAGGGGAAAATGGGGGTATTGGGTTGGGGGGAGAAAAAGAAGGGTGATTGGCTTGGGAGACAGAGAAAGACAAAGGAGGGATTGGCTTGGTAGAGCGTTGGAAAGAAAAAAGAAGAGGGGATTGGCTTGGGGAGAAAAAGAAAGGGCAATATGGGGGGAGAGGGAAGGAAGGAAGGAAAGGTGTGGGAATGCCCCCTCCCTGCAAGTTCCTTGTGTGTTCCCACTTGTAACATAAAATAAGAAACAACCCTCCCAAAATAGACTGATGAGGAATGGATACATATTTAACTTTAGGTAGCCTGTATTTAGTCTCTGCTTAGATACCAACTAGATGAGACATCTGAAGCTCTGCAACAGGGTGTCATCAATACACTGATGATGCAGAGCTACATTTCTCTTAATCTAAGCCTGCAGTAACTGCTATTCTCCTCCGACGTCAGTGTATGGATGCTGTAGTCTGGTAGATGAAACAGAGAGAGCTGAAACTAAATCCAGACAAGAAAGAGGTAATGTTGGTTGGAAAGTGTGATCTTCTAGAATAGGACTGATCTCTTGCTACTTGATTGTGTGAACTTATCTTTGGTTGTTCATATTAAAATTCTAGGGGTGCTGCT